>NC_092095.1:47106628-47115530 GCF_045679555.1 Salvelinus alpinus | reverse complement strand
AGTGTGTGTGTGTGTCTATGTCACAGGTTAGAGAATTCACCTTTTAGCAAAATGTCCATTCCTGATTTTCTGATATATCTTTCACCAGTTAATAAATAAATCTATGGCCTTGCTGAAAGACCCAGGTATGAAAACAGGATTTTCCTTGGTTACACCCTCTAAAACTGTCTGTGCCTCATAATCCCCATCCCCAACCACAACTTCCATCTGTCAATCAAACAATACAATGTTATAAAATCATTTTTACATCAGCAGTTATCACAAATTGCTTTACAGTAACCCGGCCTGGGCCCAACGAGTTCGTCCTGGCATTTTACTGGATTGTGACCCACTGATACCGCCCCCTGTTAGAGGGGAATCAAGCAGGCCAAGAGTTAACACACACAGGAACTTTATTTAAACACACTGAGGAGGAATAACATGGGGATTGTTCTGTAAAGGTACAGAGACAGAGATTATGAATATAATACACAGGATATAAATACACTGCATCGATATGTGCAGAGTGCAATAGAATGGGATAAGTTATGCATGAAGGAATGATAATAAATAGAACAACTGGAGCAAAGGACTGTTTCTAATAACCATGTATTACAGAGTAACAAAAGTCACAAATGGCACTCATGCTAACAATACACATGTTACCTAATGACATTCAATGAACACAGTGAAGCTACATCCAAATAAGCAACATCAATGGCAAAAAGAGCTCATCTCTCTCAACCAGCCTCATAATGTTTTTCCAACATTCTTGATGGAGTTCCCACATATGCCGAGCACTTCTTGGCTGCTTTTCCTTCACTCTGCAGTCCAACTCATCCAAAACCATCTCAATTGGGTTGAGGTCGGGTGATTGTGGAGGCCAGGTCATCTGATGCAGCACTCCATCACTCTCCTTCTTGGTCAAATAGCCCTTACACAGCCTGGAGATGTGTTTTGGTCATTGTTCTGTTTTAAAACAAATGATGGTACCAATAAGCGCAAACCAGATGGGATGGCGTACGCTGCTGTGGTAGCCATGCTGGTTAAGTGTGCCTTGAATTCAAAATAAATCACAGACAGAGTCACCAGGAAAGCACCCCCACACCATCACCCCTCCTCCTCCATGCTTCAGATCATCTGTTCACCTACTCCGCATTTCACAAAGACACGGTGGTTGAAACCAAAAATCTCTCATTTGGACTCATCAGACCAAAGGACAGATTTCCACTGGTCTAATGTCCATTGCTTATGTTTCTTAGCCCAAGCAAGTCTCTTATTCTTATTGGTGTCCTTTATTAGTGGTTTCTTTGTAGCAATTCGACCATGAAGGCCTGATTCATGTAGACTCCTCTGAACAGTTGATGTTGAGATGTGTCTGTTACTTGAACTCTGTGAAGCATTTATTTGGGCTGCAATGTGAGGTGCAGTTAACTCTAATAAAACTGGTATATATTTTTATTTATCACAATTTTCTTGAACCAATTTTGGTCTTTAATGACAGACAAGTTCCTTACTTTTCCCCCCTTCCACTTGCCTCTTCCATTTTTGTGGTAATGCTGCAATTAGTTTGTTGTAATTTTGGGTAGAGCAGACATTTCCATATGTCTATGTTAGCTGCATGTGTGACATAACTCCACCAGTCCTGTGTATGATATCATTTACAAAGATTATATATTTTTTAAACATTTTATCAAAAAATAACGCTTTTTTTTAATAAATTATTAAATTTGAGTTTAACCGCGATATTTGTTCTGTCTTTTCTGGTGGAAATTGCAACCAACTTTCTGTGGCTTGTTAAAAAATAACGATATTTTGGAGATTATTTCGTTTTCAAATAACCGAAAGTGAGCGGTTGTAATCTGAATAAAGGGACAAAGGCCATTCTTGAACGTGGAGTGAGACATTCTTACTAATTTACTAGAGAACCATTTCAGATTTAAGGATAATAACTGTTGTATGACTGAAGCCTTTAGTGTGAGGTCTAATTCTTTAATATTTAATCATTTCTGCCCTCCAAATTTATATTCATTGTATAAATAGGTCCGTTTAATTTTGCCTGGCTTGCCGTTCCAAATAAAATGAAATATATATATTTTTATATGTAGGCAAGGCCATAAGCAAATACTGGGATATGACTAAAGATTGAATTAGGGTGTTTTTCCAACAAATAGACAGCTATTTTCCTTTCCACAGTAGCAAGATCTTATCTATTTTTGGAAACTTTCTATTAAAATGTATTGTAGTGAGATCACTTTGGGGATATGAATATCAAATCAAATCCAAATCAAATTTTATTTGTCACATACACATAGTTAGCAGATGTTAATGCGAGTGTAGCGAAATGCTTGTGCTTCTAGTTCCGACAATGCAGTAATAACCAACGAGTAATCTAACCTAACAATTCCACAACTACTACCTTATACACACAAGTGTAAAGGGATAAAGAATATGTACATAAATATATATGAATGAGTGATGGTACAGAACGGCATAGGCAAGATGCAGTAGATGGTATCGAGTACAGTATATACTGTACATATGAGATGAGTAATGTAGGGTATGTAAACAGTGCATAGTTTAAAGTGGCTAGTGATACATGTATTACATAAAGATGGCAAGATGCAGTAAATTATATAGAGTACAGTATATACATATACATTATATTATATTAAGTGGCATTGTTTAAAGTGGCTAGTGATACATTTTTGATCAATTTCCATCAATTTCCATTATTAAAGTCAGCTGGAGTTGATCAGTATGTTGGCAGCAGGCACTCGATGTTAGTGGTGGCTGTTAAATAGTCTGATGGCCTTGAGATAGAAGCTGTTTTTCAGTCTCTCGGTCCCTGCTTTGATGCACCTGTACTGACCTCGCCTTCTGGATGATAGCGGGGTGAACAGGCAGTGGCTCGGGTGGTTGTTGTCCTTGATGATCTTTATGGCCTTCCTGTGACATCGGGTGGTGTAGGTGTCCTGGAGGGCAGGTAGTTTGCCCCCAGTGATGCGCTGTGCAGACCTCACTACCCTCTGGAGAGCCTTACGGTTGTGGGCGGAGCAGTTGCCGTACCAGGCGGTGATACAGCCCGACAGGATGCTCTCGATTGTGCATCTGTAGAAGTTTGTGAGTGCTTTTGGTGACAAGCCAAATTTCTTCAGCCTCCTGAGGTTGAAGAGGCGCTGCTGCGCCTTCTTCACAACGCTGTCTGTGTGGGTGGACCAATTCAGTTTGTCAGTGATGTGTACGCCGAGGAACTTAAAACTTACTACCCTCTCCACTACTGTCCCGTCGATGTGGATAGGGGGGTGCTCCCTCTGCTGTTTCCTGAAGTCCACAATCATCTCCTTTGTTTTGTTGACGTTGAGTGTGAGTGTGAGGTTATTTTCCTGACACCACACTCCGAGGGCCCTCACCTCCTCCCTGAAGGCCGTCTCGTCGTTGTTGGTAATCAAGCCTACCACTGTAGTGTCGTCCGCAAACTTGATGATTGAGTTGGAGGCGTGCATGGCCACGCAGTCGTGGGTGAACAGCATATCCACTTCACCGTCAGACCATTTTATTGGTAAACTTCACAGTAATGTAAAAGTTGTATTTTTTTTGTAATCCAAAACGCTATATAGTACATTTATCATAATTTGGTTGTAATCCAGAGAGGTTAGAAAAATTATCTAGATCTTCTATGAGGCAGTGGAGGGATCCAAATTGTGGATTTAAAGAAAACATGAATCATTAGCGTACAATGACACCTTTGTTTTTAAGTCCTGGATTTCTAGGCCCTTGATATTATTGTTAGATCTGATTTTAACTGCTAACAGTTCGATGGTCATAATAAATAGATGTGCCAATAGTGGACAACCTTGTTTTACTCCTCTTGACAGTTTAATACTTTCTGAGAAGTAGTCATTATTTACTATTTTACACATAGGGTTACTATAAATAACTTTATCCCATTGTATAAGAGCTTCTCCAAAATTGAAATATTCCAGGCATACTTTATCAAAAGCTATGAATACCAGGCCTGGTTTCCCCCAATTTTTCATAGTGTTCTACTGTTTCCATAACTTGTCTTATATTATCCCCAATTTATCGTCCATGTAAAAAAAACTGTCTGATTAGGATGAATAATATATTTTTAATTCTATGAGCTATGCATTTTGCTACAATTTTTGTATCACAACAAGTGTAAGGGGCCTCTAATTTTTTTCATGCACTGGATCTTTATATTTACCACTTGGGTCCTGTTTCAGTAATAATGAAATCATACCTTCTTGTTGAGTATCTGATAATCTACAATGTTTATAGGAGTGGTTAAAACATGCTAATAACGGTCCTCTGAGTCCATTAAGAAAGGTTTGGTATACCTCAACTGGTATGCCATCCAGCCCTGGAGTTTTCCCGGATTTATGTTTGGAGCAAATCCAATACAACACATTACTGAGTACCACTCTCCATATTTTCAAGCATAGTGGTGGCTGCATCATGTTATGGGTATGCTTGTAATCGTCAAGGACTGGGGAGATTTTCAGAATAAGGCAAAACCTGGTTCAGTCTGCTTTCCACCAGACACAGAGATTAATTCACCTTTCAGCAGGACAATAACCTAAAACACAAGACCAAATCTACAGTGGAGTTGCTTACTAAGAAGACAGTGAATGTTCCTGAGTGGCCAAGTTACAGTTTGAACTGAAATATACTTGCAAATCTATGGCAAGCCCTGAAAATGGTTGTCTAACAATGATCAACAACCTATTTGACAGAGCTTCCTGTTGAGTCACTTCCTGTTGAGTCTGCAGACGTGTTGCTGTGCGTTTTGTTGCTGTGCGTTTTGCTGCCAACTTTACTTTACTTTGCTAGCTGACAACTTTACGTTTTTTTGTTTTGTTTTTGTTTTTGTTTTGTTTTGTTTTGTTTTTGTTTTTAATTACCGTTTATATTTTTAGTTTTTAGTTTTTCCATCGCAACTTTTTCCCTCATTCAACTTTTTCACTCCGGACGCTTTATCTGGACATGGTTCGTCAACACCTTCAACAGCCGAAGCTAGGTAGTAACATTAACATGATGTCTTTTAATTGCAGTCGCTGTACTCATAATATACAGGAGAACGATCGCCTTACGGCGAGAATAGCTGTGCTACAAGCCCAGCTTCAGACGCAATCGTTAGGCAAGGGTAATTTCAGTGTAGGAAAGGATGAAACAGCGTCTGTGCCACCAGTAAGTACAGATAGTAGTATAAATCCCCCCGCACAGTCCCCGCAGCCGGACAACTTTCTCATGGCTTCTGGAGGGAAATGCTGTTGGAATGCTCAACCGGTGTCGCTCATTCAGCCGACAGAAACTTTCAACCGGTTCTCCCCATTATGTAGCGAGTCGGAGTCTGAGTCTGAGTTTTCTCTTGTCTCTACTCCTCCCGTTACGGGGTCTGAGACGCCGAAGGCTCCCACCATTAGCTCTGACAAATTGAAAACCCTAGTCATTGGCGACTCCATTACCCGCAGTATTAGACTTAAAGCGAATCACCCAGCGATCATACACTGTTTACCAGGGGGCAGGGCTACCGACGTTAAGGCTAATCTAAAGATGGTGCTGGCTAAAGCTAAATCTGGCGAGTGTAGAGAGTATAGAGATATTGTTATCCACGTCGGCACCAACGATGTTAGGATGAAACAGTCAGAGGTCACCAAGTGCAACATAGCTTCAGCGTGTAAATCAGCTAGAAAGATGTGTCGGCATCGAGTAATTGTCTCTGGCCCCCTCCCAGTTAGGGGGAGTGACGAGCTCTACAGCAGAGTCTCAGCACTCAATCGCTGGTTGAAAGCTGTTTTCTGCCCCTCCCAAAAGATAGAATTTGTAGATAATTGGCCCTCTTTCTGGGACTCACCCACAAACAGGACCAAGCCTGACCTGCTGAGGAGTGACGGACTCCATCCTAGCTGGAGGGGTGCTCTCATCTTATCTACCAACATAGATAGGGCTCTAACTCCTCTAGCCCCACAATGAAATAGGGTGCAGGCCAGGCAGCAGGCTGTTAGCCAACCTGCCAGCTTAGTGGAGTCTGCCAATAGCACAGTCAGTGTAGTCAGCTCAGCCATACCCATTGAGACTGTGTCTGTGCCTCGACCTAGGTTGGGCAAAACTAAACATGGCGGTGTTCGCCTTAGCAATCTTATTAGGATAAAGACCTCCTCCATTCCTGCCATTATTGAAAGAGATCGTGATACCTCACATCTCAAAATAGGGTTACTTAATGTTAGATCCCTCACTTCAAAGGCAGTCGTAGTCAATGAACTAATCACTGATCATAATCTTGATGTGATTGGCCTGACTGAAACATGGCTTAAGCCTGATGAATTTACTGTGTTAAATGAGGCCTCACCTCCTGGTTACACTAGTGACCATATCCCCCGTGCATCCCGCAAAGGCGGAGGTGTTGCTAACATTTACGATAGCAAATTTCAATTTACAAAAAAAAAAATGGCGTTTTCGTCTTTTGAGCTTCTAGTCATGAAATCTATGCAGCCTACTCAATCACTTTTTATAGCTACTGTTTACAGGCCTCCTGGGCCATATACAGCGTTCCTCTCTGAGTTTCCTGAATTCCTATCAGACCTTGTAGTCATAGCAGATCATATTCAAATTTTTGGTGATTTTAATATTCACATGGAGAAGTCCACAGACCCACTCCAAAAGTCTTTCGGAGCCATCATCGACTCAGTGGGTTTTGTCCAACATGTCTCTGGACCTACTCACTGCCACAGTCATACTCTGGACCTAGTTTTGTCCCATGGAATAAATGTTGTAGATCTTAATGTTTTTCCACATAATCCTGGACTATCGGACCACCATTTTATTACGTTTGCAATCGCAACAAATAATCTGCTCAGACCCCAACCAAGGAGCATCAAAAGTCGTGCTATAAATTCTCAGACAACACAAAAATTCCTTGATGCCCTTCCAGACTCCTTCTGCCTACCCAAGGACGTCAGAGGACAAAAATCAGTTAACCACCTAACTGAGGAACTCAATTTAACCTTGCGCAATACCCTAGATGCAGTTGCACCCCTAAAAATGAAAAACATTTGTCATAAGAAACTAGCTCCCTGGTATACAGAAAATACCCGAGCTTTGAAGCAAGCTTCCAGGAAATTGGAACGGAAATGGCGCCACACCAAACTGGAAGTCTTCCGACTAGCTTGGAAAGACAGTACCGTGCAGTACCGAAGAGCCCTCACTGCTGCTCGATCATCCTACTTTTCCAACTTAATCGAGGAAAATAAGAACAATCCAAAATTTATTTTTGATACTGTTGCGAAACTAACTAAAAAGCAGCATTCCCCAAGAGAGGATGGCTTTCACTTCAGCAGTAATAAATTCATGAACTTCTTTGAGGAAAAGATCATGACCATTAGAAAGCAAATTACGGACTCCTCTTTGAATCTGCGTATTCCTCCAGGGCTTAGCTGTCCTGGATCTGCACAGCTCTGCGAGGGCCTGGGATCGGGAGAGACACTTAAGTGTTTTAGTACTATATCTCTTGACACAATGATGAAAATAATCATGGCCTCTAAACCTTCAAGCTGCATACTGGATCCTATTCCTACTAAACTGCTGAAGGAGCTGCTTCCTGTGCTTGGCCCTCCTATGTTGAACATAATAAACAGCTCTCTATCCACCGGATGTGTACCAAACTCACTAAAAGTGGCAGTGATAAAGCCTCTCTTGAAAAAGCCAAACCTTGACCCGGAAAATATAAAAAACTATCGGCCTATATCGAATCTTCCATTCCTCTCAAAAATTTTAGAAAAAGCTGTTGCGCAGCAACTCACTGCCTTTCTGAAGACAAACAATGTATACGAAATGCTTCAGTCTGGTTTTAGACCCCATCATAGCACTGAGACTGCACTTGTGAAGGTGGTAAATGACCTTTTAATGGCGTCAGACCGAGGCTCTGCATCTGTCCTCGTGCTACTAGACCTTAGTGCTGCCTTTGACACCATCGATCACCATATTCTTTTGGAGAGACTGGAAACCCAAATTGGTCTACACGGACAAGTTCTGGCCTGGTTTAGATCTTACCTGTCGGAAAGATATCAGTTTGTCTCTGTGAATGGTCTGTCCTCTGACAAATCAACTGTACATTTCGGTGTTCCTCAAGGTTCCGTTTTAGGACCACTATTGTTTTCACTATATATTTTACCTCTTGGGGATGTTATTCGAAAACATAATGTTAACTTTCACTGCTATGCGGATGACACACAGCTGTACATTTCAATGAAACATGGTGAAGCCCCAAAATTGCCCTCGCTAGAAGCCTGTGTTTCAGACATAAGGAAGTGGATGGCTGAAAACTTTCTACTTTTAAACTCGGACAAAACAGAGATGCTTGTTCTAGGTCCCAAGAAACAAAGAGATCTTCTGTTAAATCTGACAATTCATCTTGATGGTTGTAAAGTCGTCTCAAATAAAACTGTGAAGGACCTCGGCGTTACTCTTGACCCTGATCTCTCTTTTGACGAACATATCAAGACTGTTTCAAGGACAGCTTTTTTCCATCTACGTAACATTGCAAAAATCAGAAATTTTCTGTCCAAAAATGATGCAGAAAAATTAATCCATGCATTTGTTACTTCTAGGTTAGACTACTGCAATGCTCTACTTTCCGGCTACCCGGATAAAGCACTAAATAAACTTCAGTTAGTGCTAAATACGGCTGCTAGAATCCTGACTAGAACCAAGAAATTTGATCATATTACTCCAGTGCTAGCTTCCCTACACTGGCTTCCTGTTAAGGCAAGGGCTGATTTCAAGGTTTTACTGTTAACCTATAAAGCGTTACATGGGCTTGCTCCTACCTATCTTTCCGAGTTGGTCCTGCCGTACATACCAATACGTACGCTACGGTCACAAGACGCAGGCCTCCTAATTG
>NC_092095.1:47085712-47106528 GCF_045679555.1 Salvelinus alpinus | reverse complement strand
CAAATAATACACAAGAACTAAACCAGAGAACCTCTGGAAAATCCAACAAGAGAAATATCTGTATAAAACAAGGCTTGGGCTGAGGCTGGGTGCTAACTTACAAACACTGAGCAAGGAACTGAGGAACACACAGGGTTTAAATACTAACAAGGGAATGACCTACAGGTGCAAACAATAATTAGAGCAAGAAAAACAAAAGGTACAAAAAAGGTGCTATGGGGACATCTAGTGACCAAAACCCGAACAGTCTTGGCCAAAACCTGACAGAATCCCCCTCCTAGGAACGGCTCCTGACGTTCCTACCAGCCTTCTCAGGGTGGAGGGTCCTGAACTGACGAATGAGGTCAGGGTCCAGTATGTCCTTGGCAGGAACCCAGGAGCGCTCCTCGGGACCGTAGCCTTCCCAGTCCACCAGATACTGCCAGGACCGCTGCACCCGGCGGGAATCCAGTATCCGGTGGACGGTATAAGCCGACTGGCCACCGATGACACGGGGCGGAGGGGGAGGTCTGCCTGCCGGGATAAGGGGAGAAAAAACAACAGGTTTTAATAAAGAAATGTGAAATGTTGGATTGATCTTAAGGGATCTGGGTAAGTGCAGGCGAAAAGTAACGGGATTGACTCTCCTGGCAATCTTAAAGGGACCGATGAACCTCTGGGACAGCTTGCGAGACTCCACCCGTAGTGGTAAGTTCTTAGTTGAGAGCCATACTCTCTGGCCGGGGTACAGGGTAGGACCGGGACGGCGACGTCTGTTGGCTTGTCGTTGGTACTGCTGAGAGGAACGCAGAAGATTAAGACGTGCCTTCTTCCACGTAAGCCGACAGCGTCTGATGAACCTCGAGGCTGAAGGCACTCTGACTTCTGCCTCCTGGTCCGGGAACAATAGAGGCGCATAGCCAAACTGACACTCATGCGGGGATATACCAGTGGAGGAGGAGCACAAGGTGTTGTGCGCGTACTCGGCCCAAACAATGAAGGATGACCATGTGGACGGGTTGTTGGAAACCATGCATCTGAGGGTGGTTTCCAGCTCCTGATTCATCCTCTCAGTTTGGCCATTGGACTCCGGATGGTACCCTGAAGATAAACTGGCCGTGGCCCCTATGAGTTGGCAGAAGGCCTTCCAAAACCTTGAGGCGAACTGGGGACCTCTGTCGGAAACCATATCTTGCGGAATCCCAAAGACTCGGAACACATGGTTAATCACCAACTCAGCTGTTTCCTTGGCAGAAGGTAATTTGGTCAAGGGAACAAACCTGGCCGCCTTAGAAAACCTGTCGATGATGACTAGGATCGTAGTATTACCATGGGACGGAGGAAGGCCAGTAATAAAGTCCAACGAGATATGGGACCAGGGTCGGTGGGGAATAGATAAAGGGTGAAGGAGTCCTTGAGGGCGGAGGTGAGAAGATTTGCCCTGGCAGCACACGGAACAGGCCTTGACGAAAGTGGCAACGTCTTCTTTTATGGTGGGCCACCAGAACTTACGCTGGATGAACTCCAAGGTGCGACCTACGCCCGGGTGACAGGTGAGGCGAGAGGAGTGCCCCCACAGAAGGACTTGGGACCTTGCTGCCTTGGGAACAAACAACCGATTAGCAGGACCTCCTCCAGGGCCCGGTTCGATGGCTTGAGCTTGTTTCACGGTATCCTCCACTTGCCACGAGATCGGAGCCACGATCTTAGCGGCCGGAAGGACAGTCATGTCAGTATCTTCTCGAATGGCAGGAGAGTAGATTCGTGACAAGGCGTCCGGTTTGAGATTCTTCGACCCGGGTCTATAGGTGAGGATAAACTGAAATCGGCTGAAGAAAAGAGACCATCGAGCTTGTCTGGAGTTCAACCGCTTCGCCTGCTGGATATACTCCAGATTCTTGTGGTCCGTAAGCACTTGAAACGGTTGAGAAGCCCCCTCGAGCCAGTGTCTCCATTCCTTCAATGCCATCTTAACTGCTAGGAGTTCACGATCCCCCACATCGTAATTCCTCTCGGCCGGGGTAAGCCGGTGAGAGAAGAAGGCGCAAGGATGAAGCTTCTTGTCTTCACCCCTCTGAGACAGGACAGCTCCAACCCCAACCTCTGATGCGTCTACCTCCACCACAAAAGGTTCATCCGCCGTTGGTAGTGTCAGGATGGGAGCAGAGAGGATGCGCTGCTTGAGTCCTTGGAAGGCCGTCTCAGCTTCTCTTCCCCACAGAAACCTTGTGTTGCCACCCTTGGTTACAGCTGAGAGAGGGGCTGCCACCGAGCTGAAGTTCTTGATGAACTTGCGGTAAAAGTTGGTGAAGCCCAGGAAACGCTGAACTTCCTTAACGGACTTGGGGGTGGGCCAATCCGCTACCGCCCCTACCTTCTTGGGGTCCATCTGGACTCGACCGGGTTCCACTATAAATCCCAGGAATTGTACTCGAGAGGAATGGAATTCACACTTTTCCGGTTTAACGTACAAATGGCTGTCTAGGAGGCGTTTGAGCACTTGTCTGACATGCTTAGTGTGTTCTTGAAGGGAGCTCGAAAAGATGAGGATGTCATCCAAGTAAACAAACACGAAGATGTTAAGCATATCCCTAAGCACATCGTTTATGAGCGCTTGGAACACAGCCGGAGCGTTGGTCAGGCCGAAGGGCATCACCGAGTATTCGTAGTGACC
Source organism: Salvelinus alpinus (assembly GCF_045679555.1). NCBI lineage: Eukaryota > Metazoa > Chordata > Actinopteri > Salmoniformes > Salmonidae > Salvelinus > Salvelinus alpinus. The sequence continues at coordinate 47,103,875 of NC_092095.1, read as the reverse complement.
AGTAGGCGTGTTGAAAGCGGTCTTCCACTCGTCCCCGGGTTTGATCCGCACAAGATGGTATGCGTTCCGCAGGTCAAGCTTAGTGAAGACAACTGCTTCCTGGAGCAGCTCAAAGGCTGTGGCCATAAGGGGTAGCGGGTAGCGGTTACGGACGGTTATGGCATTGAGTCCCCGGTAGTCGATGCAAGGTCGTAATCCACCGTCTTTCTTGGCCACAAAGAAAAACCCTGCTCCCGCCGGCGAGGTAGATGGACGCATGAGGCCTGCTGCCAGAGCGTCCTTGATGTAGGTATCCATAGCAGCTCGTTCGGGAGGAGAAAGGGAAAAGATCCGACCCCTGGGAGGGCAGGTCCCCGGAAACAGGTCGATGGTGCAATCGTAAGGTCTATGGGGTGGTAGTTTGGTGGCCCTCTGTTTGCTAAATACCAGTTTGAGGTCATGGTAACACTCAGGAACTCGGGACAGGTCGATGGATTCTAGAGACTCGGAAGGGGAACTCTGGGAACTCGGGAAGATACAAGTGGCTTGGCACGTAGGACCCCACTGCTTGATAGTGCCCACAGACCAGTCGATGTGAGGGTTATGGCTGTGAAGCCAGGGATAACCAAGGACGAGAGGGAACTCGGAACAGGAGATCAGATGAAAGTTCATCACTTCCTGGTGTTGGGAAACTGAAAGTCGCAAGGGGGTAGTGGCACGAGTAACAAGTCCAGATCCCAAAGGGCTTCTATCCAACGTAGTAACCCTTATGGGGTCACTCAGAGGTTCAGAAGGAACGCCATTCTCTTTCGCCCAGACCCCATCCATGAAGTTACCTGCGGCTCCAGAGTCTACCAAGGCTTGAAGAGAAAACTCGTGGTCGTCCCAGGAAAGGGTAACTGGAATGAGCAGGCGGGAGTTGGATGGATGGGAGGAGGTTATGTTTCCCGTTACAGTCCTCCCAGGCCTGCACGGGAGAGTGCGTTTCCCTGGAGCCCGGGACACGTGGAGCGAAAATGGCCCGGTTTGCCGCAATATAGACAGCATCGCTCCCTCATCCGGCGGTCTCTCTCAGCCTGGGAGATGCGTCCAACCTGCATGGGTTCTGGTGGAGCCAGCGAGGATAAAGGTGGAGACTCGGAGCTGGAACCGATAGGAGCTAGGGTGAGCGGTCTACGGTTGAGTTCTCTCTCAGACGCTGGTCTATGCGTGAAGCCAACTTGATAAGGGACTCGAGGTTGTCCGGTGGTTCCCGAGTGGCCAGTTCATCTTGGATGGTGTCAGAAAGACCCTTCAAAAAACACACTGTGAGCGCCTCGTCGTTCCAGCCACTTGCTGCTGCCACAGTGCGGAACTGGATGGCATAGTCCGTCACGCTGCGCCGACCTTGGCGGAGAGTCAGGAGCTGTTTGGCTGAGTCAGGGCCGTTGGTAGGACCTTGAAACACTCGCTTGAATTCTTCAGCAAAGGTAGAGTAGCTGGCACAGCAGGGACTTTGGGCATCCCACACAGCAGTAGCCCAGGGTAGGGCTTTTTCCGACAGCAGGGTGATGATATATGCTATCTTGGACCGGTCGGTGGGAAACGACGATGGTTGCAGCTCAAAGGAGAGAGAACATTGGGTGAAAAACCCCTTACAAACACTCGGATCCCCTGAGAACCGTTGGGGAGGCAGCAGACGAGGTTCAGCCAGGGGGTTAACTGCCAGGGGCACTTGAATCGGATGAACTGGAGCAGAAGCGGTTGCCGGGGAAAGTCGATCCGAAATCTGCTTTATGGAAGTCAGCATCTCTGACAGAAGTTGAGAATGTCTAGCCATTAAGGCCTCTTGCTGAACCAGAGCAGCTTCGTGGCGTTGGACAGTCCCCTCGTGGTGGGACAGCATGGGAAAAAAATCCTGGGTACTGGCTGCCTCTGGGTTCATTATAATGGCTCAGTGTTTCTGTCAGGACCCGGTGCGAGAAACAGTCACTAATAATCGTCAGAACCCAGAAGATGAGGCAGACACAGCAGTACTAGAGATGGTGGTTTAATTAAAGAACCAAAATCTTCAGGCAAAGAAACTAAATCCACAATGTCCAAAAATAAAGCCAAGAGGCACAAAATGGAAATCCTCCAAAATACAAAAGAAACTCCACAAAGTGGTAAAAAACAGCAGGGAAAAACAAACCTCAAAAGACTACTCAAATAATACACAAGAACTAAACCAGAGAACCTCTGGAAAATCCAACAAGAGAAATATCTGTATAAAACAAGGCTTGGGCTGAGGCTGGGTGCTAACTTACAAACACTGAGCAAGGAACTGAGGAACACACAGGGTTTAAATACTAACAAGGGAATGACCTACAGGTGCAAACAATAATTAGAGCAAGAAAAACAAAAGGTACAAAAAAGGTGCTATGGGGACATCTAGTGACCAAAACCCGAACAGTCTTGGCCAAAACCTGACACTGAGTCCCTGACTTTTCAGTCACTCTTATGACAAGCAGCACAGAACTCACTACACTTTAATCGTCACCACCATTTTGTTTGTCTTTGTGTTGAAACATTACGTTCAACATTTTTTTTATTCTATTAGATTTACAGTGTAAGAGTGTCACTTCATTTTGAATTATTAAACGAGACGTCCCACCTGAATCACTGGCATCAGAATATACAAAGCCTACTGTATATGCTTTGGGCATTCATATTTTGACTTGTGGCTATTGACACTAATGATATGTCAGGCTATAGTCACCTAACTAGAATATAGTTCTAGACCAACTAGACATCTATATTCAGTGTTGGGGAGTAGTGACCTACATGTAGTGCAACTAGTAATTTAACCACATTTTACAGAAGCTTGTTTGTGTTTTCAGTAGTTAATAACTTTTTTGCCATGTAGTGGTGTAGCTAATCACTGGAAACATACACTACTTTTAAAAAAAATATATGGTTGTTGGCAATAATTCCCTTTATTTTTCAGCAGCAGATCTGCCTAATTCTAACTTGAAACATAGTTGTTGTGTTTAATAGGCAAAATTACACATTCTGTTAACGTCTGACTCCAGTGATCTGTTCTTGCAATTTCAGATTCAGTAACTTTAGTTAAGTAAAGTATATTTTTCTTAAGGGTAGATTTAGTGTAGTTTAACTTCTTCCCGTGTGCAGTATTTGGTAGCTTGGTAAACTATATATTCAGAGTAGATTCCCAAACACTGTCTATATTGTATATCTAGACCAACTTGGTAGACACCTAACTAGAATATACAGTAGATCTATCTAGACCAATGGTCTATTTCAAAGTAATCACAAACAAAATGTTCAATGAAAATATGCATGTTTATTTTGGATGGGAAGAGGAGAGGGGAGCTGATGGGTTTGGAGGATAGGTGAGGAGAGCATAGGAGAGGGTAGGAGGTTTCACACCTGCTGGAGGGGGGTCCCCCTACTGGGCCTAAGGATGAAGAGGAGGGGGGTACAACGACCCATTGAGAGCTGCAACAAAATAAAAACAGGACATAGGTTAGGTTAATCCTAGGATCAAAGGTGAGGGGTTCAAGTCCATTGTTAGTTTATTGATTATGTGTTGGGTTAGGGCTATAAAATGTTCTACTCCTGACCTTAATGCTACATAGCAACTGTCCCTTTAGGATTTCATCTCTCTTTCATTCTCAACCATCCTACTCACCAGCCTCTGTCTCTCATTCACCAACGCCTCTCGCTCCTCCTTCTTCCTCTCCAACTCCTTCTTCATCCACTCCTTGTCTGCGATGTCCTTTTCTCTCTTCTCTATCTCTCCGTTCTTTATGTCCAGGAGTTTGGCTTGATTTGCCAGAGTCCTCCTCTCTCCATCTCTTCAACATTGACTCCTGGCCCAGTCTATTCATTTTCATCCTCTCCCTCTCCAGCCGCACTCCGTTTCCTTCCACCTACTCTCTCTCCTTCATCAGCCTCTCCTTCTCCTTCTCCATCTTCCTTGTCTTTCCCTCTGTCAACTCTTTCTCCAGCTGCGCTTCAACCAATTGCGCTTCAACCAGCCAATTATAATTGGCTCATTCATCCCCCTCCTCTCCCCTGTAACTATTCCCCAGGTCGTTGCTGCAAATGAGAACGTGTTCTCAGTCAACTTACCTGGTAAAATAATGGTAAAATAAAATAAAAATAAAAAAACCTCTCCACTTCCTCTCCCTTCACCTCCACCTCCTCCACCTTCACCTTCACATCCTCTGCCCAGTTCTGAACATTCTCCTTCTCCTCCCTGACAGCCATCCTCTCTTCCATCAGCCACTTGCTTTTCAGAACAATCTGCCGCCTCTCTCTTCTCAGAATCTTCTCTTCTCTCCCTGCAGTCTTCTCCATCTTCTCCACTTGCATCTCCCTCTTCTCCACCTCCCTCCTTGCCACCTCGACCTCTTTTCTCACCTCCGCCACCTCCTTCCTATCCTCCGCCATCTCCTTCCTCTCCTACGCCACCTCCTTCCTCTGCTCCGCCACCTCCTTCCTCTACTCCGTTACCTCCTCCTTCTCCTCCACCACCTCCTTCCTCTCCTCCGCTACCTCCCTCCTTTCCACCATCACCTGCTCCTCCCTCTTCTCCACCTCCACCTCCTTTCGCTCCACCTGCTCCTCCCTCTTCTCCATTACCTCCTCTTAAACTCCTCCTCCATCCTCCTTAACTCCTCCTCCTTCTTCTGGTTGGACTCCGACCTTTTCTTATCCTCCTCCATGGCTTTGAGCTGAAGGATAGTCTGTAAGAATGATACTCCGTAAGTCAGTAAGAGAGTACATGTTAATTTTACAGCCTATTTCAGCCCAACAGTCAGTCATGATGACCCACTCAGACCTGGGTTCAAATACTATATGAAATCTTTCAAATACTTTGAGCGTTGCTCTATACTGCTTGGAGTGCCAGATGGGTGGGGTTTACCGTTTTGGGCCTATTCTATTGGTCCATTGAGGAAAGCTCAATCGAGCACAAGGTCCTGAACCCAGGTCTGAACCCACTACAACTAACAACCCATAGAATAAGAATAAATCGAACCCATATAATAAACCAATAGAATGAAGTGTAGTGTGATAGAATATAGAATTATAATTAATTATTGTAATTATATAGGTTGTTAGTTGTAGTGGGATAGAATTAGAATGAATAGAACCCATAGAATGAATCATTCTAATTCTATGGGTTGATAGTTGTAGTAAGACAGAATTCAGAATTAGAATGAATAGAACCTGTAGAATGAATCATTCTTATTCTATCTATCTAAATAGAAATAGAATAGGCTAAATACTATGTTGAATATTTCGCAGGTGTTTGCAGCTAGTAGCAGATAGTGTTGGTAGCAGTCCAAATATAAATGGAATCTGATTTGTGCCTGGATGGCGTAACATTGGAATTTTTATACCATCCGTTGCCATGGTAAATGGGCATGTCGTAGAGGTAAATCAGGATAGATGTATCTCTGTGATGTCATCACAGTTCTGGAATTGCAAATATCTGTCACGGCCGTGAAAAGAAGAGGACCGGCGTGGTGAGTGTACATACTTTTAATAGTAGATGTCGCCAACAAAACAATAAACAATACAAAAACAAACCGTGAAGCTTAAGGCTATGTGCCATCAAATAAAGTTAACTTCCCACAAAAACAGGTGGAAAAAAGTATGGCTACCTAAGTATGGTTCTCAATCAGAGACAACGATAGACAGCTGCCTCTGATTGAGAACCACACCAGGCCAAACACAAAGAAATAGAAAACATAGAACATAGAATACCCACCCCAACTCACGCCGTGACCAAACCAAAATAGAGACATAAAAAGGATCTCTAAGGTCAGGGCGTGACAATATCAACATTCTAGATTATATAATAATGATATCAACATCTGTGGCATCTACAATGATAGTAAGCCCAGTAATGAATAAGAAATAATAATACAAATGTAAAATTAAAAACACAGAACAAACAAACAAAGAATAGAGGCAAATCGTGAAAAATCAAGACAGTTCAAATCAGCTTTCTCTCCCCCAATCCTAACCTTAAACATTAGTTGGGAAAATGCTAAACTGACCCAAGATCAGCATCTAGGGGCAACTTCACCCTATACCCTCAAGATGTTGTAGGCTAGCATGTGAGCTAGCATAGCACAATTCAACAGTCTGACTTTGCCTTGATGTACTGGGTCGCCTTTGAACATTACTTTCATTTCTATCATCATGCCGCCCCACAACCCTCTCAATGTATTCAACTTGCACAGACAATCACGTGCATGCAGATACACAAATGGATCACATACAAACACACATAAACACATGCATCACACATGCACAGACAAATGCATCACACACACACACAGACACACATTTTACACGTGGCTTGGCTGCCGGCCAATCCAACTTTTAACGTGCTCACTAGGCAACAATAACAGTACTCGCTTATCTCTCTCCTCCCTCTCTCCCTCTCCTCTGATCTCTCTCCTCTCTTTCTCTCTCAATCTCTTTCCTATCTCCTCTTTCTCTTTCATCTTCCCGCTCTCCTCTCCTCATTCTCCTCTCCAAGGCATCTAACCATGGTAGTTGGAGTTCGTGGGGTCCGTGGGGGGCATGTTCGAGGATGTGTGGTGGAGGGGTGCAGTTCGCCCAGCGTCTATGTAACAACCCGCCGCCCCGAAACAATGGGCGCTACTGCACCGGCAAGAGAGCCATCTACAGGTCCTGCAGTGCCACCCCGTGCCCCTCGCCCAGTGAGTGTAGTACTGCAGATTGACTAGCTGACGTGTGTGATCACATAGTTGTATAGACACGCATAAGCACACATTAGTATACATTTGCTCAGGCAAATACACAGGCTTACAATAGACCAATGAATGGTAAATATTTTTGACTCTCTCTCTCACACACACACACAGTCTGAAATTCTAATGTTCCCACTCTAACATGTGGTGGAACTTTCCTCCTCTAGGTAAGAGTTTCCGCCAGGAGCAGTGTGAGGTGCGGAACGGCCCCCAGACAGACCCTAAGGGGATGAAGACCTTTGTGGAGTGGGTACCCAAGTTCGCAGGAGTGCTCCCCAAAGACGTGTGCAAGCTGACATGCCGGGCCAAGGGCACAGGCTACTATGTGGTGTTCTCGCAGAGGGTGAGTGAATAAGAGAAGGGCACCGGGGAGTGAAAGAGTGTGAGTGAGGGTACAGTACTTTGGAGTGCTGTCTTCCACTACCACTAGTCCACTACCTATGTTAGCAAGACTTGTAGTGTCCATTCTGCTAGTATGATAATGATGATGGTATTGATATAGCCATGATAATGATATATACATACAGTGCCTTCAGAAAGTATTCACGTCCCTTGACTTTTCCCACATTTTGTTGTGTAACAAAGTGGGATTGAAATTGACTTAATTGTCATTTTTGGTCAATAATCTACACAAAATAGTCTGTAATGTCAAAGTGGAAGAAAAATGTATATATACATGTATAAATGTATGTATAAAATATAACAATAAAAAAAACACTAATAAAGCTTGATTAGATAAGTAATCACCACCTTGAGACAAAACATGTTAGAAACACCTTTGGCAGCGATTACAGCTGAGGCTTTTTGGGTAAGTCTCTAAAAGCTTTGCACACCTGAATTGTACAACATTTGCCAATTTTTCTTATTCTTCAAGCTCTGTCAAAACTGTAACAAGGCCACACAGGAACATTCAATGTCGTCTTGGAAAGCAACTCCAGTGTAGATTTGGCCTTGTGTTTTAGGTTATTGTCCTGCTCAGTTGTGAATTCGTCTCCTAGTGTCTGTCGTAAAGAAGACTGAACCAGGTTTTCCTCTAGGATTTCGCCTGTGCTTAGCTGTATTCCGTTTCTTTTTAAATTAAAAACTCCCTAGTCCTTGCCGATGACAAGCACACCCATAACATGATGCAGCCACCACCATGCTTGAAAATATGAAGAGTGGTACTAAGTGATGTGTTGTGTTGGTTTACCCCATACATAACGCTTTGTATTCAGGACAAAAAGTAAAGCCACATTTTTGTTGTAGTATTACTTAAGTGCCTTGTTGCAAACAGGATACATGTTTTGGAATATGTTTTATTCAGTACATGCTTGGTGTATATGCATGGTGAAATCCTTCCTCTCCGGCAACTGAGTTGTGAAGGACGCCTGTATCTTTGTAGTGACTGGGTGTATTGATACACCATCCAAAGTGTAATTAATAACTTCACCATGCTCAAAAGGCTATTCCACATCTGCTTTTTTCCCCCACATCTATCAATCGGTGCCCTTCTTTTGCTTGAAATTCATTACTCGATTGTGGGACCTTAACAGATAATTGTATGTGTGGGGTACAGTGATGGGGTAGTCATTCAAAAGTCATATTAACCACTATTATTGAACACAGAATGAGTCCATGCAACTCATGTTTTAAGCAATTTTTTACTCCTGAACTTATTTCGGCTTGCCATAACAAAGTGGTTGAATATTTATCTTTTAATTGTTTTAATTTCAAAAATGTTCTAAAAACAAAATTCCACTTTGACATTATGGGGTATTGTGTGTGATCAGGCTGTAACACAAGAAAAAATGTAAAAAGTCAAGGGGTGTGAATACTTTCTGAAGGCACTGTACATGATAATATACCTATGATGATGATGATGATGAAGATGATAGATTTATTTTATGTACCGCTACTCATGCAGAATCTCAAAGTCGCTTTAAAAGGGAGATGGTCTTCAGATAAATAACGATGCAGTTCAGTAAAGTAGAGTTGAGTGCAGGTGGCGTCGATAGTTCATCATACAGCCAGCGAGAGAAAAATAACAGTCAGACTGTCAGGCTCTTCATCAGGCACCTCTATCATTGAAGTTCACAGCTACTCCTCCTTTGTAGGTAGACACCAAATCTGTAGCACCCATCTGGGTAATGCTTCGGCAGCTATAAGCGCCTGTGAGACCACCACACCTCGGCAGTAATCAGCAGCAATCTCCTACGAGGCTAGCCTCTATGATGATGAAGACTACAACAACAACAAATATGATATCTCCTTCTCCAGGTGGTGGACGGGACAGAATGTCGGCCGTACAGCAGCTCAGTGTGTGTGAAGGGCAAGTGTGTGCGTACCGGCTGTGACGGCATCATCGGCTCCAAGCTGCAGTTTGACAAGTGTGGCATCTGTGGAGGGGACAGCACTGGCTGCATCAGAGTGATAGGCAACTTCACCAAGAAGAGGTAAGGGAACCCACATACACACACTGAAATTGAAAAAACATTTGGTGTTTACATGTGTATTTGTCCGATGCACAGCACCAAGAAAAGACAAATCAAAACTGAGATTTTTCACATCAAAGTTAAAAAATGGCCTTTACTTAATTATTCAAAATTCTAGATATTTGGTTGGAGACAATGATTCTTGTTAATTGTGTAATGTCTCTCACCTGTAGTAAGTTGCAGGTGCATATAGGTAAAAATAGCCGTTCAAACATTTTGAAAAATAAAAACATTCTGCTCCGTTGCACTCAATTGGAAAGTCAAAGGGTGCGAGTAAACTGTATTTTAATACATCTGTACATCTTGAGTACATTTGAAGGAATGGTCTATAGATTGTCTTCCTCTCCAGCTTTCATTCGACACATTGACGCATTCTTCTTAAAGATATCAATTTCTCACACTCACTCTTTCACTCCCTCTCACATCCACCCTTCTCCCTCATCTCTCTATACAGCGGCATGAAAAAGTATGAACCCTTTGGAAATACCTGGATTTCTGTATAAATTGGTCATAAAATTTGATCTGATCTTCATCTAGGTCACAACAATAGACAAACACAGTCTGCTTCAACTAATAACACACAAACAAATATGGTTTCATGTCTTTATTGAACACATCGTGTAAACATTCACAGTGCAGGGTAGAAAAAGTATGTGAACCCTTGGATTTAATAACTGGTTGACCCTTCTTTGGCAGTAATAACCTCAACCAAACGTTTTCTGTAGTTGGGGATCAGACCTGCACAACGTTCAGGAGGAATTTTATAACATTCCTCTGTACAAAACTGTTCCAGTTCAGCAATTTTCTTGGGATGTCTGGTATGAACTGTTCTCTTGAGGTCATGCCACAGCATCTCAATCGGGTTGAGGTCAGGACTCTGACTGGGCCACACTATTTTCTTCTGTTGAACCCATTCGGTTGTTGATTTATTTCTGTGTTTTGGGTCGTTGTCCTGTTGCAACTTCTGTTGAGCTTCAATTGGCGGACAGATAGCCTAACATTCTCCTGCAAAATGTCTTGATAAACTTTGGAATTCATTTTTCCATTGATGATAGCAAGCTGTCCAGGCACTGAGGCGGCAAAGCAGCCCCAAACCATGATGCTCGCTCCACCATACTTTACAGCTGGGATGAGGTTTTGATGTTGGTGTGCTGTGCCTTTTTTCTCCACACATAGTGTTGTGTGTTCCTTCCAAACAACTCAACTGTAGTTTCATCTGCACACAGAATATTTTGCCAGTAGCGCTGTGGAACATCCAGGTGCACATTTTGCAAACTTCAGCTGAACTTTCTCCATTTATAGACAATTTGACTTACCGTAGACTAATGAACATCAAGGCTTTTAGAGATACTTTCGTAACCCTTTCCAGCTTTATGCAAGTCAACAATTGTCACGATCGTTGTTGGAAGCATACACGGACCAAAGCGCAGCGTGATCTGGGTTCCACATGTTTATTGACGTGGAACTTTGAACAAGACAAAATAAAGAAACAACGAAACGTGATGTAAATGAAGTGCTCAAAGGCAACAACACAAAAACAAGATCCCACAAAACACAGTGGGGAAATGGCTGCCTAAATATGATCCCCAATCAGAGACAACGATAAACAGCTGCCTCTGATTGGGAACCATACCAGGCCAACATAGAACTAAACAACCTAGATAGGAACAACCCCGACCTAACCAAAATAGAGAATATAAAGGCTCTCTATGGTCAGGGCGTGACAACAATTCTTAATCTGAGGTCTTCTGAGATCTCTTTTGTTCGAGGCATGGTTCACATCAGGCAATGCTTCTTGTGAATAGCAAACTCAAATTTTGTGAGTGTTTTTTATAGGGCAAGGCAGCTCTAACCAACATCTCCAATCTCGTTTCATTGATTGGACTCCAGGTTAGCTGACTCCTGACTCCAATTAGCTTTTGGAGAAGCATAGGGGTTCACATACTTTTTCCAACCTACACTGTGAATGTTTAAATGATGTATACAATATAGACAAGAAAAATACAATAATTTGTGAGGTATTAGTTTAAGCACACTATGTTTGTCTATTGTTGGGACGATCAGATATTGTTGGGAAGATCAGATCAAATTTGATGACCAATTTATGCATAAATCCAGGTAATTCCAAAGGATTCTCATACTTTTTCTTTTCACTGTACGTCATGAGTTTGTAATTCTAAATCACACCTTCTAATGGTGAAGATAGACATACACTATATATACACCCCTTCAAATGAGTGAATTCTGCTATTTCAACCACACCTGTTGTTGACAAGTTTATAAAATTGAGCACACAGCTATGCAATCTCCATAGACAAACATTGGCAGTAGAATGGTCATACTGAAGAGTTCAGTGACTTTCAACATGGCACCATCATAGGATGCCACCTTTCATGCCACCAAGTCAATTTGTAAAATTCTCTCCTATAAACACTCTCCTGTAACTGCTTTCTCCCCTCTCTCCCTCCCCCATGCAGTAAGGGCTACACAGACGTTGTGAAGATCCCAGAGGGCTCCACCCACATCAAGGTCCGCCAGCACAAGCCCAAGGATCAGCCCCAGTACACAGCCTACCTGGCACTGCGTCGTCCCGGTGGCGACTACCTCCTCAACGGCAAGTTCATGATCTCTACCTCAGAGACAGTCATCCCCCTCAACGGCTCGGTGCTCAACTACAGTGGCTGGAGCCAGCGGGATGAGTGGCTACACAGCATGGGCCCTGGGGCCCTCAGAGAGGCCCTTACAGTTCAGATTCTGGCCACGGACTCCAAGAGGCCCCTGGATATCCGCTACAGCTTCTTCATGCCCCGTCGGGTTTTGGCTCCACCACCGCCACCTCCCCCGCACACCTCCACAACCACATCCACCACCACTACTAGAACCATCTCTACAAGATCAAGCAGTAGAACCACATCGGCCCCGTTTTCAGCCATGGCCCTCTCTACAGCCCCAGGGGTGTCAACGGCGGCCTCTGGGCCCCAGTGGGTGACTGGCCCCTGGATGATCTGCTCCAGGACTTGTGACACGGGCTGGCAGAGCCGCACGGTGCAGTGCAAGGACCCGCTGGCCAAGCTGGCCAAGGGTTGCCCTCTGGGCGACCGCCCCTCCGCCTTCAAACAATGCCTAGTGAAAAAGTGTTGAAAGGACCAGAAACTAGACTCCCCTGAAAGTAGGGGGTACACACAGACAGAGACACTGGTTATTGACAGTCAACCCCTCCTCTTCCTTATCCCCCAACCTACTATTCCAGGCCCTGCTTGGCACAGCTACAGACATACGGCGGATACATGTGGACACTTCCGAATAGTGCAGCCGCCCAATCAACAACCACCCACTTGCCAAATCCCTCCTCTATCTGAAGGTTTCGTTTGTATTCCTCTGTTAATGACACATTTTGTTTGCTTTTCTGAATGTTCTTGCTACTGTGGGTTTTTCATGATTGTCCGCTTTGTCTTGTGACTGCACACCGCTGGACCATGGGCCTCCGTACTAGTCTGTTGCGTGGTACTTTTTCTCCACTTCCCTTCGGGGTCCCCGTTTTCTTCTTGCTCCTCCCACGGCCGATTCTCCACATACGATTGGTCTATCCAACTTCCTGTTTGGATTGCAGACCAGGAAGTAGGCTGGGGGCACAAGCAAGAGCAACCAATCCGTACTGTAACCAGTCCAGAAATGGGGTTGAACCGCACTGCAAACATCCCAGGTCTGCAAATGGACATAAAGTGATGGAGTGAGGTCTATCCAACTTCCTGTTTGGATTGCAGACCAGGAAGTAGGCTGGGGGCACAACTAAGATCAACCAATCCGTACTGTAACCAGTCCAGAAATGAGGTTGAACCGCACTGCAAACATCCCAGGTCAGAAAATGGACATACAGTGATGGAGTGAGTTGGGGCAGAGTTGTGCCCAACAGCTAGTGCTGAGCGATTAACTTAAATTGTGTTTTTATTTTGTTTTTTAAACAACTAATTGACAGACTTCGTTTCAATTATTTGAATTCCATTTAGTTATGTTTTTGTCTGTGAACTCAATGCGCACATTGTGCAGTTTCTCTAGAAATAAATCAACTGAATCCCGAACTGTGCGATGTAGTTGTAGGGAGTTGTAGTTTCCAACAGGCCAATATAAAAAATAATTTAGTGCAGAAAACATGCAGCTAGTTAACTACAATGATCATAATCGATTGCGTGCGTACTTGTCCGGTCTGTGTCTTTCTTTTATGCCTGCTACATTAGGTTAGTACAGAAGAATGCGCGATCGAGAGGGATAGAGAGCAGTTACTTTGCGAAGTATCTCTACCTGAAAATGCATAATCTAAGTGGTTGATAGTTGGTAATCAGCAGCCTATTTTACTTTTAAGAACTACTAAAATACTGATTTGGCAGTATTTAAAATCATCAAATTAAACAAATGTAATATACACACCTGAAATATTTTATTAAAGTAAAGTAATGTAAATAAATGTTGTTACAGCATTCAACCCACATAATGCATAGTGCATTTAATAATTTTTAAAAATATTGATATTTTAATAATCAAACCAAAACCGAACCGACCTCAAAAAGCACTAATCGCTCAGCACTACCAACTGCCAATGCCCAGTGACACCTATAGAGTGACTCTGGGTCAAAAGACCATGGTGACCCTTCAACGCTGACCTTTGTGGAGGTTAAAGGTTGTAATTTTATGGGATTACATAATGTGTGGGGCTAAGCTTGACGTGTGTGTGTGTGTGTGTGTGTGTGTGTGTGTGTGTGTGTGTGTGTGTGTGTGTGTGTGTGTGTGTGTGTGTGTGTGTGTGTGTGTGTGTGTGTGTGTGTGTGTGTGTGTGTGTATTGTGAACATACAATTGTGAACATATAGTGTTTTTGTCATACTCAGTGTCCTAAACTATTTTAATGGACTTTAACCCTCAGTTCCATTTGTATCACTATGCGGGTGCTAGAGGGTCGCTACCATTTTGTCACTGTGTTTCTTTGGCTCTCCATGTCTGTCTGTGTCTGTTTGTCTGATTAGGAAAAAAGCAATTATTGCTAGTATGACAATGTGTGCACTGGATACTCGCAAATACAGCAAGAGGGAAACTAACCCAGTCATACCTGACCAAATACACTTCTACAGCTCGCTCGCTCTTTCTCTCTCTATCTCTCTCACACTCGCTCACCCTCCCGCCCTCTCCATCTCTCATTCAACATATTGACACATTCTTGTTTAAGCTATCCATTTCTCACACTAAGTCTTTCACTCACTCTCACATCCACTACCATCCATTCTCCGTCAGTCCCTCTATCCCTCATGAGCTTGTAATGCTAAACCACACACCTTTTCAAGGGTGATGATAGACATGCATTATACTGGATACATATGGGCTCTTGCCACATAGACACAACTCACTATTTCTCATTTCTCATACACAGGCACAGACACACATTCACATAAAGAATACACAACACCCCCAAATTACTTAATTACAATTTTACTGTATTAGTCTCACATTAACGCATAATACACACATTTGTATACACACCTTTTAACTCACACACTACAATACACATTTAGATAGAAACACCAATATCACACATGTACAGAAAATTAAACCACACGCATACATACAAACACACACATACTGTATATGTATTACTGTTTGACTCTTCCCATGGGAAAAGACCCTTTCGTTGAACGACAGAAACACAGCACTGAACTTGTAATTTATTGTTTGTACAACTGGTATGTGAAAAAAAAAACGTGATGAATTTATTTATTATAATGGCAATGTTGTATCATATTTACTATTTAACTAAGAATATGACTGTGCAGAATAATTCATTTTTAAGAAAAGTGTGTTTTCTCGTCATCTACATGAATATATGTACATTAAATGTATATATTTAAAAGCTCTGTCTGTTTCATTCATTTATAGGACGTGTTCAGAACTTTTTTTTTTTTTTACTAGGAAAGACCCTTGGGGTACGAAACCTCTTTTGAAAGGGCGACTTGAATTAAAGTAGCAAAGTATCCTCTCTCTCTCTCTCTCTCTCTCTCTCTCTCTCTCCCTCTCATTCAGCCTTTTTACATTACATACAAGAGGATAAAGCCTTGTTGCCAGGTCTTGTTAGATTGTGGCCTGTGGTCTTGAAACCATGCATACAGCTGTTACAGTGAAAGTTGTGCCCCATGACAATGTGATCAGAACTACTCCTGTTGGCGCATGCGACAATGCACTCAGGTCAAATGGAACGTACGGTAATCAGTCCATTCAGGAATTGATTTTGAAATCGTCAATGACAACGAATGGCATTTTTCATTTTGTGAATTGGAATTTTGAGCACGATGGAGACGGACGGCCAGACTACACCGATCTACAACAGTATAACAGCGACAGTATAACAGCTAGGAGAGAAGAACTCAAAGACCATTTCCACTCTTTGTGAAGAAGAGAGAAAACAACTGATAGGTGATGAAAGTATAACCATTATAATTCACAGCATAAGTCACAGTTAAGAAAGGCAACATAAAAACCTAGTTGGCTTTTGTTTAGTGTCACTGTAACGGCTTTCGTCTTCCTCCTCTGATGAGGAGTAGTAGGAAGGATCGGAAGACCAAAATGCAGCGTGGTACGTATCCATAATGACTTTTAATGAGAATGAATACGACAAAATACAAACTAACAAAGTGAAACAAAGTGAAACAAAATGAAAACCGAAACAGTCCCGTAACGTGAAACACACAAACACTAAACAGGAAATAACCACCCACAAACCCCAGGTGGAAAAAGGCTACCTAAGTATGATTCTCAATCAGAGACAACTAACGACACCTGCCTCTGATTGAGAATCATACCAGGCCAAACGGAGAAAAAAAACATAGACAAACGAACATAGATAACCCACCCAACTCACGCCCTGACCACACTAAAACAAAGAAACAACAAAAGAACTAGGGTCAGAACGTGACAGTCACCCTCACCTCATGGAGTTCAGGGGAGACCATACCCTTGCTCTTCCCTTCTCATTATTCAATGGCTGTGCCTCATATACCTGCCTTTACTAAGGTGTTGTCTTTAACTTGTTCACTACGCGATTGATGATGATTACGATGATGATAGATCATTGTACCACAATCCCAGGTCAGATGAGAGTAGAAGTGTGTGCGTGTGCAGTGCTGGCATGCGTGCGTGCATTTCCCCTGTTGCTATTAAGAAGACATCAAAAGGGCACAGGGACTACTGTATGAACTACTCCATGATGAGTAGCGGCGGATGGAGTTTGATATGCAAATGTGCAAACGTCAGATTTGACTCACACACACACCACTACACACACACACTCTAGAATGTAGTGACATTCGTTCCTTTTTATAGCCAATGGGGATGTAGTGTACTTAACCTTCACGGCCTCATATAAATTAAAATGTGTGCTAAATGTTGTGTAGTAGACTCCGTCTCTCCGTATGACGTGTCCACTAAGATAGCGTAATAACTGCTACTCCCTTAAGAAACTGATATGTGTTCAAGAATCAAGGTGTAGCTGCATATGCTATTATATAATAGCCCTAACTCCCTTTACAGAGGCAGTATGGGGTTCAGTGATCGCTCATTTAAAAGTTGAAAAATGGATGTAGAAATCCCAGATTGTCCCTTTAAGGCAGGGGTGTCAAACATACGGCCCGCGGGCCGGAACCGGCCCCCAAGGAGGTTCGATCAGGCCCGCAGGATAATTTGAAAGTGGAAAAAATGCATAAAAGACATGGAATTAATATTTTTAATTCGCTGCAATTCATGGATTATCCGCTAAGGGGCGCACTCTTTCCATCAGAGTAGAAGACAAGCTGCATCACTGAGACAGACTGAAAACAGCAGACGGTATCAATGCGCCATCTGCTGCTTGTTACGACGTTGTTAATACCTTGGTCTCTACCTCTCCGCTACACCCTCATTAGCCAAAATGTCGTTATCCAAACGGAGAAAAGTAGATAAGGAGTGTAGAATTTTCAAAGAAAAATGGACCACGTCCTATTTATTTACAGAGATGCACGGAAAACCTTCGTGCTTGGTGTGTTTGCAACAAGTTTCGGTATTGAAGGAATATAATATTCGACGCCACTACGAGACTCATCACAGCGAAAAATATGACGGCTTGCAAGGACAACTGAGAAGAGATAAGATTAACGAATTGCTGGCGGGTCTGAGGAAACAGCAGTCAACTTTCATCCAGAGCCGAGAAGTCAGTGAAGCAGCGGTAAAAGCCAGCTACCTAATTGCTAGCGAAATAGCATTAGCATCGAAGCCGTATTCCGACGGTGACTTTGTTAAACGATGCATAATGAAGGCGGCTGAACTTGTATGTGCCGAGAAGCGACAAGCTTTTGCCAATATTAGCCTGACGAGGAATACTATAGCAGAGAGGATTTCGGAACTATCGGCAGATTTGTATTGTATGTGTATGTATGTTTCATGTATGAAGTTTACAGATTTACAGGACAGGCGAACACTTTCTTCATTACACATTTAAAATCACTCTCCTTAGTTTGTAAGGTGTACGCAGGGATTACATTTAGATTTTATATGCGTATGTGTAAGTGGTTTAAAAATTCCTTTCTTTAAAAGTCTCATTTAATCTTAAAGTGCATTACTATATTTTTCAGTACCAATTAAAGTTTTGTGCCTTTGTACAATCAGTGGGATCAGTTGCAATGCATATTTGTGAATGATAAAAGTAAATTGCACATTTGTCTAAGGAAATATGAGGTGTTTCATGAAATGTTTTGTAAAAGGATAGTTCATTAAATTTCAATATTTTCCTAATGTTCTTGTGCTTCTTTACACCAAAACAAAGGAAAGACATGATATTTTGGTTATTTATAGCAGAGTATGGTATAATTTTAATGGTCCGGCCCACTTGACATCTCCCTAGGCCGTATGTGGCCCACGATGCGAAATGA
>NC_092095.1:45758277-45878277 GCF_045679555.1 Salvelinus alpinus | reverse complement strand
GAGATACAGAGAGAGAGAGAGATACAGAGAGAGAGAGAGAGAGAGAGAGAGAGAGAGAGAGAGAGAGAGAGAGAGAGAGAGAGAGAGAGAGTCACGACTTCCGCCAAAGTTGGCTCCCCTGCCTGTTCGGGCGGTGCTCGGCGGTCGTCGTCACCGTCCTACTAGCCGCCACCGATCCCTTTTTCGTTTGTCTGTTTGTTTTGTCTAATTAGTTTCACCTGTGTTTGTGTTGTTTGGTCTAATGAGCTTTCCTATTTTTAGTAGGTGGACCCGCCCTTGTTTTATGCGGGATTGTCTTTATGTTACGTGTGTGTGGTTTAGGTAGAGGTGAATTATTTTGCTATTTACTTGGCACCCTGTGTTTTTGGGTTGTCAAGTTGTTCTCTGCGCCCTGTATGTTTGGGCTTATCATTTTTTGTGTGCAATAGTAAAAGAGCACTTTTCCCAAGTGGAACTCTCTGCGTCTGATTCCTTCACCCACCTAGTCCCACGTGACAGAGAGAGAGAGAGAGACAAAAGACAAGAGGTGGTGAGGTCATGTGAAAAGATGTAGTTGAGGAGAGACAGAAAGAGAGTAAGAGAGAGTGAAAGAGAGTGAGAAAGAGAAGGAGAGGTGGGGGGGTCACTCTTTCTCTCTCCTCCTTGCTGTAAAAAAGCCACTGCCTGCATTCCTACTATCTCCTGCTGTCAGCTAATGGACTCCTAGGGAATAGAACTCGGTTTTCCTCTGGTCTGCAATGAAACATTTATGAAAGGACCAATATACTGCATAAGTCCTCCCAGAAGAGAGGAAATATATGCAGGTCTTATGGTTAGCAGCATAGGTGGAGGGTAAACTCAATAAACAGAGAAAGGGGAGAGAATATGCCCTTGCTCACTCATATAACAATCTCAACTTTTAATATAGTAAACAAAGGTCATTTGAGCTATTCTATAGATTACTTTGTTGTCCAATGTACAGTACTTGGAGAGGTTGGAGCAGAGGACAACCATCCTACGGAGCTATTATATGAGCTATTATATGACATTATTATCTTTCTACAAATAGTACAAAAGTAGGATGATGGTGAACCCATACCCACTTGAGCCTCAACATGCAATTTCTTCCATTCAGACCGCAAACAATTACCTCTTAATGTAGCCATCAGAAAGCAGAGTACAGTAATTGCAATTGTGGACTGTTGTTACAAAGAACGTCCCCCTGCTCTAAACCACTTGAGAGCCCTCAACGACTCTCCAACTCCTAATTTTGCCCTTACCTCACCCATTCAATCTCTCCACCCCTCCCTCCTCGACCTGATCTGCCTGTACATAGTCACTCTACTGACATCCGACAAACGCTTGTCACTGTGTACATAGTCACTCTACTGACATCCGACACGCGCTTGTCACTGTGTCACTAATCAAATTGCATGCGGTGTCGCCCAACAGGCTCTGTTTCGATGGTCAAGGATGAGGGTTAGTTAAGTGGGTGTTAACTGCCGGATGAGCCAGGCTGTGTTGGCTTGTTAACTTCGTCTTTCTACTCCAAACCTTTTATCATTGATGAGCAAAGTGTTCACCACAGTAGACACCGCCGTCCTGCATAGTCACAATCCTAGTACACTCAACAGGGTCAGTTGTTGGCACAATGAGAATCTATAAAATGTATCAGGGGATGAGACCCAATGGATATTTTAATGTCAGCTTTTCGGTGTGCACGCTTTTTTCCCACTCTCACCTTTCCCAGCAATGAATGTTTGGTTAATGGTTTTGGTGTGTGTTTATGTGTGTGTGTGTGTGTGTGTGTGTGTGTGTGTGTGTGTGTGTGTGTGTGTGTGTGTGTGTGTGTGTGTGTGTGTGTGTGTGTGTGTGTGTGTGTGTGTGGGTCTGAAGCAAATGGCGATTGATAAAAGACACAGAAGCGGACCAAGTGGATGGTGAGGAGAGATGTGATGATTCAAAGTGTCTTTGACCACTGGAGGACCAGGTGTTGACAAGGTGAAAAAGTGACAACCTCCTACACACAAAGGGCTGCTATAACAATAGAGTAGGACACAAATGGGCAGAATTGGGAGATGGGGGAATGAGGAATGATAGATATTAAGGCCACTTTAGTTTTCTTTCGTTGAGAGATTGGCTTTGTGAGGAAGGACACTTATTAGACCTTAATGACTGTGCTTGTCAGAGAGCTTGCTGCCAAACAGCGGCATAATGTGAATGCACTATACTGAGTTTAGAAAGTTCTGGATATTTAACAGTTACAGTGAGGCACCATGAGCTGGCTGTTTTTTTACAGGAAGAGAAAGACTAAGACAGTGAATGAATGATGCAGGTGAAGATAATATAAATGGGAGATGTAGTTGGAGATATATAGTACCAGTCATAAGATTGGACAGGGTTTTTCTTAATTTTTTATCATTTTCTACATTGCTTTTCCTTCACTCTGCGGACTAACTTATCCCAAACTATTTCAATTGGGTTGAGGTAGGGTGATTGTGGAGGCCAGGTCATCTGATGCAGCACTCCATCACTCTCCTTGGTCAAATGGCCCTTAAACAGCCTGGATGTGTGTTTTGGGTCATTGTCCTGTTGAAAAACAAATGATAGTCCCACTAAGCGCAAACCAGATGGTTTGTATCGCTGCAGAATGTTGTGGTAGCCATGCTGGTTAAGTGTGCCTTGAATTCTAAATTCATCACCGACAGTGTCACAAGCAAAGCACCCCCCCACAATCACACCTCCTCCTCCATGCTTCATGGTGGGAACCACAAATGCGGAGATCATCCGTTCACCTACTCTGTGTCTCACAAAGACACAGCAGTTAGAACTCATCAGACCAAAGCACAGATTTTCACCGGTCTAATGTCCATTGCTCGTGTTTCTTGGTCCAAGCAAGTATATTCTTATTACTGGTGTCCTTTAGTAATGGTTTCTTTGTAGCAATATGACCATGAAGGCCTGATTCACGCAGTCTCCTCTGAACAATTGATGTTGAGATGTGTCTGTTACTTGAACTCTGAAGCATTTATTTGGGCTGCAATTTCTGAGGTTGGTAACTCTAATGAACTTAGAGGTATGAGCAGAGGTAACTCTGGTTCTAACTCTGGTTCTTCCTTTCCTGTGGAGGTCCTCATGAGAGCCAGTTTTATCACAGTGCCTGATGTTGCTTTGTAACTGCACTTGAAATTCTTGAAATTCTTTAAATTTTCCGGATTGACTGAGCTTCATGTCTGGGCTGCCGTTTATCTTTGCTTAATTGAGCTGTTCTTGCCATGATATGGACTTGGCATTCTATGTTCTGTATACCACCACTACCTTGTCACAACACAACTGATTGGCTCAAACACATTAATAAGGAAATAAATTCCAGAAATTAACTCTTAACAAGGCACACCGGTTAATTGAAATGTATTCCAGGTGACTACATCATGAAGCTGGTTGAGGGAATGCCAAGAGTGTGAGAAGCTGTCATGAAGAATTTCAAATATAAAATATATTTTGATTCATTTTACACTTTTTTGGTTACTACATGTGTTATTTCATAGCGTTCATGTCTTCACTACTATTCTACAATGAAGAAAATAGTAAAAATAAAGATAAAACCTTGAATGAGTAGGTGTGTCCAAACTTATGACCGGTGTTGCATATTTTTGCTGCTACTTAATACC
This sequence comes from Salvelinus alpinus, assembly GCF_045679555.1. Lineage (NCBI taxonomy): Eukaryota > Metazoa > Chordata > Actinopteri > Salmoniformes > Salmonidae > Salvelinus > Salvelinus alpinus. Next base: position 45,874,627 of record NC_092095.1, on the reverse strand, counting down.
TGGGCATCATAGCATTTATGTAAATAAAAAGGATGCTTCATAACGTCATATCGACTGCAATTGTCATCATCCCTCGGATACACTTTTGAAGTTTTACTGGGATGGGAGTCGATTGAGGTTTGGTGAAAGAGCACATGGTCTCCTACTGCAGTGGCCCCCGAAATAGCTCTTTCCTTGAGTCCCTTCCCTGCCAGCCTGCGTGCGGGTCCTGTCGGCTCAGCCATTCTACAGTTTCATGGATCACTTCCCTCAGCATTTCCTTATTATGCCGACATCATCAACAGGGTGGAAGAAGGAAGGGAAAAGCCAGCAGTGCCACACAGGACAGTTGGCTCACTTTGATGATGCGTCTTTGATGTGCCTTGGCGTTGGCACCGTTTCAGACATCCCGGCTAATTTGACAGCCCACTTCGGCATCCGTTGAAGTTGCGATGCAGGCGTCGGGGGAAAAAACACCAAAAATAGCAATCAAACATGAGGTTTACAGGCAATCAATCACACTAAAGCTTGGCGATATTGACAAAAATGCATATCGTGAAAAATTTGATGAATTGATGCGATAACGATAAATAGAACGATAAGTTTAGAACATTAATGTGCACCACAGTTGTTTTTAAATTATCCTTTAAAACTACTACTACTAATTATCCTAATGAACGATATCAGCAAAATGTCTGCGATAAGTGTTCGGTATGGTTGGTGTCGATACTTTTCAATTTATCGTCCCAACTCTAAATCACGCTGTTAATGGGTTTAAGATTAAGCGATTGGTCTCTTCGTCTCTCTGTGATCTGCCTTGACAGATCATATTGACATAGCTATAGAGGCTGGGGATATAGGTACTTGATCCCAAGAGCCCGGGTTGCATCTGTGATCCATGTTAATTAAAAATACAAAGAAATGCAGAGGATTTCATCTAAGATATTTATTCCCACTGTAATTCCTTCTCATTCAGGTTCTGGTGGCAATTTGTGATTGGCTTCATGGTTGACATCACACCACTGCCCTGTGGCCCGCTTGAATATGAGAGTGAGATGGCGTCCCGAAAAGTGTTGAACTGCCGTCACAAACTTGGTGTATTGAATTAGTTATGAATAAAAACAAATTGTGACAAAACCAACAAACCCATTGAACTGTTATTTTTTATTCGGTACATGGGAATTTAAGTTATTTTTATGTGCACTACATCATCACACATAGCCTTTTATCCGGAACAAGTCAATTTGATGGTAACATCTGTAGCGGGAAAATGTGCATATTGTTTTCATGCAGATTTCAGAATATTCGTATTAAAATCTGTCGCCAATTGGATGGAAACCTACTTACACTGTACCATTTCCTCATACCCCATCATCTCTCCAGAAGGCATTACATCACATTGGTTGCGTTCCAGATCGTCTTGTTGGCAGTGGAGCTGCACATCTCAGAAGATTGCATTGTCATATTCATGCGGTTCCTGATATAATTAACGCAGTGTGACTGCAATAAAGTCATCCTGTAACGTGGTCCTTCTGAGAGAGAACCCAAAGTCAATATTTTAAGATAAAGGGAGAACGTGGATACAGCATGAAGAGCGGCGTCACCAGTAATAATGACTCCAAAACAGATGTTAAAGGAAGGAGAGGAAGAACTCCTTATGGGTCATTAGATGGATTATTGGCTACAGTTGGAACAATTAAATGAAGGTGGCTGAGTGAGATGAATTGAAGTCTGCTAAAAGGCCCGGGCCGTGTACTCCCATGCCTCAGTGCCGTAATGGAAGCCCGGTTCTAGCCCAAAGTATTCATCACCATCCTATCTAATACCCTTTCGATAATGTTGCCACACAAGGGACGTATTAGTCAGACATTCTCGCCCAAAATTACAACACTGCATTATTTGAAAGTTTTGGAGGGTTATTTTGGCAAACAGGCACTAGATTTGTGACTCATATGATGAAATCTAACCTATTTAGGCATATAATGAAGGACTGGGACAGAAATATACAGGACTGTCACTGTAGTGCAGAGATATTGCTCCAGAAGGTTGATTAACAAAAGAGTTTTGATGAGGTACTCAAGTTGTCATATGAGACAAGTGTGCTTGGATGATGGCAAGCCTCCATGCTGCCTCCAAACAAAGGAACCACAGGTCACAAAATTGCAGATTGTTGAGGACTAATAAAAGGACTGAGGAAACAGTTTGACTAAGAGAAGTAACTTTTTCCATTTCACTATATATTCATAATTGTCTTAGTCATTGCATGGTTGTTGTTTACGCATATTGTGACTTACTGATACCGGCTGTGTGAAAGAAAAGGGATTTTAAAAAAGGGCCAATTTGTGTTGAGTATATACACACAATTTTGCATCTTCATACAGCTGCCAAAAGTTGATAAAAAACCCTTTTCAACTTCAAAGTCCTTGTGTGAACCTTCTAAGAAAAGCATTTGTTCAAGAGTGAACAGTAATTTGCCCCGGGACAACAGCTTTGAAAAATCAGCTGTTTTCGTGAACGGACCATTTTGTTGTTACTGGGAAAAACGCACGCTTTTGCACAAAATATTGCACCCATATGCTGTGTGATACAAGTAATGTATTCCATTGCCTTGGGATGACCTGAGGGAACCTGAGGGAATATCACCAATGTCATTTTCTCAATTAAACAGTGTTCATCTCTGAATAATTATGCATGCCATTAGTCATTAAAGCTGCAATAGCTACAGCCTGTAAGGGTATAAATAATATGATGATATGATGTTTTCATTTAATTCTCCTTAGGGGTTTCAAAACAGTGCAACTAACCTACTGAAACCAAACCTTTATAGCAACAACATTTCACTATGTACTGGTAACTAGTTCAGTTAAATCGGACTATGCAAAGTAAGAAGAGAAACAGAGCAAGTGCATAGCACAGCCCTTTTTAAACATCATCGTTTGTAGATCCCCCACTGTAGAATTCAAAATCAAACTCACACTGCAGAAACCCACCCAGCAAACTGACAGCATGTTTAATTTCATACTGGGTTCTTGGCTCCAACAATCCATATTAAGAGAGGTCAATGAAGTCCCCTCAGAGGAGTTGTAACGGTATGTATTGAGGTAAGGAAGAAAACATTTCACCTCATCCGTAGGGGTTAATGCCAAGGGCGGTCACATGTCAAACTGGGTCATGGAGAACAGCTGCAGCTGTCTGGATGTGAAACGGTGCGTGTGTGCACATTGCATTGTGCATTCTAGAATGGGGAACGGTGGGCACTTTCAGTACTGGAACACTGAAGCACATACAACTATATTACAAAGAGTTGATAACGAGTATTCACCAAAATAAAAAAGACAAGTGTACAAAGAAGAGCAGAACAATGCCGGAAAAAAACCCACTACACCTTCATTCAGCTGTTTAAAAAATAACATGAGTCATTGTCGACCAAGCATTTGAAATCCATACTTTAACACAAATCCCATCTTTAGAGACATTACAAAAGGAATATTCCCCTTGAAGAGAGAGAGACATATTGACATGTCTGCCAGACATTTTTGCTACCTTTGAACAGTGGAGTTGAGTGAAATGTTGATTGGCACATGTCAACTGAAGGACAGTTAAGGTGCCACATCTCAAACTGACTACTGCAATGCAGTGTTCACTTTTCCTTCATGACACCTGTGACTGAAACCAATATAAAACACTCAACAAGCCAACTGGATAACCACAATGTGGCAAAATCAACATGTAAAAACAGTGTGCAGTTGCTTGCTACGTGACTATGTTCTCTTGGGTGAACTTTCCTTGATCATAGATTAGTCAGAATTACCCTTCAATGGACGATCAAACATCGTCATCATCTTCATAATTTATCTGACACAACCACTGAGCCTCTAAAAACAGTCATCACTTAGGTTTTTTCCCTTTAGCTCATCTCTAACCCCATGACTGTAATTAACACCAATTAGTACATTTCATAATCTACCTTAATTGACAATGTGGAGTTAGTTGCCTGACAACGAACGATAGGGTTGATCTCCCTAGCTGAGCACAGCTCTGTCATCACTCATTAATTGTGCAGCCCACCATCCACCCACAGCAATATTCCTAAAGATGTCATTACATCTATGGAATATAATTACTAGCCTGCATTAAATATAATCAATCCTCCCAACTGGCCTCTATATTCTGTGATATCTATTGCCAGCTATTGGATCGGAAAGCCATGAATTAGCCAGAATGCCCTCATGACCATATTGCTGCAGTAAATATATATTGAGGCTATGTCTCAAATGGCACCCTATTCCCTGTATAGTTCACTGCTTTGTACCAGAACCCTATGGGCACTGGTCAAAAGTAGTGCACTATGTAGGGAATGTGGTGACATTTGGGACATATCCTTAGTGATGCACATCTGTCAACCACTCCTTGTAGATAAACCGGAAAGATCAGTCTACCTGGGGCATAAATTGATTCTTAAGCAATTTCAAACTGCTAACAGATTGGTGTTGACTGATATCCAATTGTGTCAGAGTTACACCTTTGTGAGTTAAACCTTTGTAATTTTGGCTTGATTGTTTGGTTTTTGTCCTCGGCAATAGCCAAATGGGGTCAATTGAGGCAACCTATTTCCCTAAGCACCGGGAGTCTAAGAAACCAAGGAAAGAAAGAGAGAGAGAGAGAGAATGGAGAGGGAAAAGAGACATAGAGAAAGAGACATCTAGAGGTCCAAATCAATGTCAGAATAAGAAAGAAGGAATAAGGCAAGAAAGAGTTTCAGTGAATATTGACTGCCGAGGTGGGGAAACCAAACCGTTAATAACAAGTAAAAGAGAACATAAAATGTAGACAGACAGACAGACAAAAATGCCATTAAGCTAGGGAACAGAGAGACATAAATCCAAGAGAGAGAATGTGAAAGCAATAGAGCGGGAAGGAGGGAGAGAGAGAGCGGGAAGGAGGGAGAGAGAGAGGGAGAGATGAGGGAGAGAGGATAGGAGGGAGGCAAGCGGCCGGGCCTAATGTCAGACTGACAGGTGATAAAGATTAGGTTGTCAAAGTACAGGAGGGGCTGTCAGCTTGATGGTGTGCAAGCTTCACTTCCCTCTGACAGATACAAGAGTGGCATTGACCATGCCAGGAAAAAAGAACACTGCAATTGTATTCCCCCCCATCGCATTTCTCAGCAATTAGCAGATGGGTGAATATGGCCAACTGCAGTTTATCCATTTCTGTTACATTTAGAGGGAGGGTTTTTCAATGGGAGTTTAACAGTTTTCTCCCTACTGCGGTCTACACTCGCGGTCAATAGGCTACAGCTATGCTATGAGGATCAATACGATTTGGTTTGATGTTAAGAGACTACATAACACTTACATTACCAAGAATATAGATCAATAAAGAATAGTTCTACACATTTGTATCCTCTGTTATGCTTGTCTCTACAGTGTATTGTACATTGCTGTGCGATGTCCTCTTAATTTGAGTATTGAGAAAAGACTCAATAAGGTGTAGTACTTGCCTTCTCCAGACAGATTAAACTGTCTTCAAGTATTACATTATCAAACCTTGTGTATGGCTATTCTATAGGATCGTTGTGGATTTTTGACCGACTGGGTTAAAACCTCAATTCTATGTTAGCAAGCTGAGCTAAAGCATATTAAATAAATCTAAAGCTAAAATAAGACCAGTCTAGCGCGAACTACTAAGTAATTCTATGCAACCACACACTGTATGGACACTACATAGTCGGATAAGATGCAACCTCTGTGTAAAGTATATTCTACTGAGGTATCCGTCACTGTAATTTGTATGTTGTGAGTTATAGCAACTGTCTTTCATACTTGGTTCCAGATTGATTCTGGCTAGCCTGTGTTGGCCTGGGAGCATAGTGGTCTGTTTATGATCATATTGATCCAGTCTCAGCCTGATAAGCACTGGTAAACCCGGCCCATCAGAACAGAAAGGTCACTAACGTCCATCAGCAACTCAAGACATGACTGATATACACTACATGACCAAAGGTAAGGTAACACAGACATATGGAAATGTCTGCTCTACCCAAAATTACAACCAATTAATTGCAGCATTACCACAAAAATGGAAGAGGCAAGTAGAAGGGGAAAAAAGTAAGGAACTTGTATGTCGGCCCTGTATTAAAGAACATAAATGGTTAAAGAAAAGTGTGATAAATAAAAATATATACAAATTTCATTTAAGGACCAAAAAACTGACAGCTGTGCCATATAAATTGCAAAATAGTTGGGAAGAGATTTTCGATGTACCCATTCCATGGCACATGGTTTATGAATTGATACGCAAAACAACGCCGGATTCAAAACTTCAAATTTTTCAATTTAAATTACTGTACAAAATTCTTGCAACTAATAGAATGTTATATATATGGGGTATACAATCTTCCCAGCTCTGCAGATTCTGTTGTGAGGAGGCAGAGTCATTAGATCATTTATTTTGGTATTGTCCATATGTAGCTCGTTTTTGGTCACAGGTCCAGGAATGGCTGAAGAATTGCAACATTTGCCTAAAACTAACGCTAATGATAGCAATACTGGGGGATTTGAAAAGCCATAGTCAATCAATCAATAATATAATAATTATTTTAGCAAAAATGTTTATTTTTAATTTACAATCTATAGAAGCTATGAGAATAGGAAGGTTCAAGTCTTTTGTGAAGCATCACAGCACAGTTGAAAAATATATGGCAAATAAAAATCCGAAATGGATGATGTTGGAAGATAGATGGGAGGGGTTGAGTGGAACTGAAGGGTGGGACTAATAACAAGATAAACAATGTAGGGCATACGGGATCTGTGAAATGTGTATAGGTGCGGAGCTTTTGTGAAATAGCACAGTTACAAGTGGAAATAAAATTGGATGGACAACAGAAATAGAGGAAGGACTAAGAACAAATAAGAGAGAACTATTGTAAAGTGGACTGTGTCTGTAAGAAGGGTATAAGATGTATAAATTGAAGGTAAAAGCAGAAGTGTTTATTAGTTTACTCCAATTGGGGGATCGGTGATAGGGTGCGGGGAATAATAATAAAGGTATATTCTTTAAAAAAGTATGTATGTCTATATAGGTATGTGTATGTATATATGTGTATATGTATGCATGCGTGTATGGATATATATATTTACCCAAAAAAATATGGGGGATTGGAAATGATGCAGACAATTACATTGGAAGCAACATTCTTTCCGCAAGATTAAGCTGATCCAAAAAAAATAAAAAAAATAAAAAAATAATAATAATAAAAAAAATATATATAAATAAATAAAACATAAAAAAAAAAGGTATGCGGACACCTGCTAATCACACATCTCATTCCAAGATCATGGGCATTAATATGGAGTTGGTCCCAAATGTGCTATTATAACAGCCTCCACTCTTCTGGAAAGGCTTTCCACTAGATGGAACACTGCTGCGGGGACTTTCTTCCATTCAACCACAAGAGCTTTAGTGATGTCGGGCAATGATGTTGGGCAATTAGGCCTTGCTCGCAATTGGCGTTCCAATTCATCCCACAGGTGTTTGATGGGGTTGAGGTCAGGGCTCTGTGCAGGCCAGTCAATTTCTTCCACACCGATCTCAACAAACAATTTCTGTATGTACCTTGCTTAGTGCACAGGGGCATTCTCATGCATTCTCATGCTGAAACAGGAAAGGGCCTTCACCAAACTGTTACCCCAACGTTGGAAGAACATAATTTGTCATTGTATGCTGTAGTGTTAAGATGTCCCTAAACTGAAACTAAGGGGCCTAGACGAACCATGAAAATCAGCCCCAGACCGTTATTCCTTCTCCACCAAACATTACAGTTGGCACTATGCATTAGCATTCTCCTGGCATCCGCCAAACCCAGATTCGTCTGTCAACTGCTAGATGGTGAAGCGTGATTCATCACTCAAGAGAATGCGTCTCCACTGCACCAGAGTCCAATGGCGGCGAGTTTTACACCACTCCAGCCGACACTTGGCATTGCGCATGGTGATCTTAGGCTTGCGTGCGGCTGCTCGGCCATGGAAGCCCATTTCATGAAGCTCCCGACAAACAGTTATTGTGCTGACGTTGTTGGCAGTTTGGAACTCGGTAGTGGGTGTTGCAACCGAGGACAGACTATTTTTTTTAGCACTCGGCAGTCCCGTTCTTTGAGCTTGTGTGCCCTACCACTTCGCAGCTAAGGCCATTCTACTGTCAATGTTTGAATATGGAGATTGCATGGCTGTGTGCTCGATTTTATACACCTGTCAGCAACGGGTGTGGTTAAAATAGTCGAATCCACTAATTTGAAGGGGTGTACACATAGTTTCGTATAAATATTTTATCAGTGTATTATTAGACATGCCTCGCACATATCTCAATGTCTGTACATACAGATGGAAAACAATGTGATACATGGGCTGACACAGTCCAGTGTAGTGTTTTAGTACTCTAAATGAGTGCCCTCTTTCTACTGTGATCTGAAAACAATGATAATTGGACAAGGAGAGCGAAAGTACCGTTGACGTAGAAAACTACTAAGACCAAAACTAACACTCTTGTTCTAGAGACTAAACACTACAGCACTCACATGGCAGTAGCACCATATTCCAAAAGGCCCAGTGCTTATACTCTTGACCCAGCATTCCTATCTTCCTCTCAACGCTCAGGTGGAGAGCATATGATGAAGCCAAGGTCAGAGTCAAGAGCAAACCTATCCGGCACGGGAGGGGAGGTAGGGCGCTCTAAAAGACGGAGGGGGAAAGTTAGAAATGTATTATTGTAATCTTAATTAACACAACCCCTTTTCCTTCAGGCTGCGATGGAGGAAATTTGAGTGCATTCTACAGAAAAAAGTGAGGACACAATTAATAAAATTCTTCAAAAATGGGTGTCGAAAATCAGAGTGAAATGGATGTCTTTTGATATAAAAGAAAATGAAAGACCTCAGGTTGGGGAGAGGAGGGGAAGGAGGGATAATTGTTCGACTTTGAGGGCAGGGAAATGGCCTAGTCTTATACTCAACTAAGTGACTTGGTTGGAGGGGAAGGCCGTAACGGTTTAAATATGATCTGAAAAATCGGAGAGCAGTCATTGAGTATTAACTAAAGAAGAGGGAATGTCAGGGTCATATATACAGTACCAGTTTAAAGTTTGGACACCTACTCATTCAAGGGTTTATCTTTATTTTTACAATTTTCTACATTGTCGAATAATAGTGAAGACTTTAAAACTATGAAATAACACATATGGAATCATGTAGTATCCAAAAAAGTGTTACTACATGATTATATTTTAGATTCTTTAAAGTAGCCAACCTTTGCCTTGATGACAGCTTTGCACACTCTTTGCATTCTATCAACCAGCTTCACCTGGAATGCTTTTCCAACAGTCTTGAAGGAGTTCCCACATATGCTGAGCACTTGACTGCTTTTCCTTTATTCTGCGGTCCAACTCATCCCAAACCATCACAACTGGGTTGAGGTCGGGTGATTTTGGAGGCCAGGTCATCTGATGCAGCACTTCATCTTCTCGTGCTTGGTCAAATAGCCCTTACACAGCCTGGAGGTGTGTTGGTTATTTTCATGTTGAAAAACAAATGGATAGTCCCACTAACATACAGTCGTGGCCAAATGTTTTGAGAATGACACAAATATACATTTCCACAAAGTTTGCTGCTTCAGTGTCTTTAGACATTTTTGTCAGTTGTTACTATGGAATACTGAAGTATAATTACAAGCATTTCATAAGTGTCAAAGGCTTTTATTGACAATTACATGAAGTTGATGCAAATACAGTGATAGGTGTTAAAAATGGAGTGAATTGGATTTGAAATGATCAGTATGCCATTATAGGTCTATGGTCTATACACAGTCCTATCTCACATGCAATACCTATGCTAGCATATCACCTACAGTATTATATTGTGAGAAAGCAACATTTCCATTAAAATCTTGTGATTTAGCAGACACTTTGCAGTCAGTGAATATAACCAATGTAGGTAAGACAACCACATATCACATTTCACAGTAATTGCATGTCAAACTTTTACGTTTACTAACGAGACAGAATTATTCGACAGAAATTGGACACCACCAAAGATTTCCACTGAACAAAAATATAAACGCAACATGCAACAATTTCAAATAATTTAATGAGTTACAATTCATATAAATTAAAATAAACCCATTAGGCCTTCATCTATTGATTTCACATGACTGGGTCTATGCCCTCCCAATCAGAATAATTTCCCCCCACAATAGGGCATTATTAAAGACAGAACTAACTGACTAAGTGCTGGGACAATCCCTTCTTTAGATAGAGGAGGAGCACAGCAAGAATAAGCCCTCTAATGGCTACAGTTTGTCTCAGTTAAGGCATGTACTATGTGTGTGTGTGTATATGTGTGTGTGTGTGTGTGTGTGTGTGTGTGTGTGTGTGTGTGTGTGTGTGTGTGTGTGTGTGTGTGTGTGTGTGTGTGTGTGTGTGTGTGTGTGTGTGTGTGTGTGTGTGTGTGTGTGTGTGTGTGTGTGTGTGTGTGTGTGTGTGTGTACTGTGTGTGTGTATGTACACAGGCTTCAGTGTGTGTGTGTGTGTGTGTGTGTGTGTGTGTGTGTGTACTGTGTGTGTGTATGTACACAGGCTTCAGTGTGTGTGTGTTTGTGTGAGTGTGTGTTTCCCCTACATATTGCTCTTCATTCTCTCAAATTACCCCCTGTGTTGGTCAATCAACTCCTGCTCTCCTCTGTGATTAAAAAAATACATATATATTTAACCAGGCGAGTCAGTTAAGAACAAATTCTTATTTACAATGACTGCCTAGGAACAGTGGGTTAACTGCCTTGTTCAAGGGCAGAACGACAGATCTTTACCTTGTCAGCTCGGGGATTCGAGCTAGCAACCTTTTGGTTACTGGCCCAATGCTCTAACCACTAGGCTACCTGCCCTCCCAGGTGATCCTTGTTTCTCCACTTGTCTGTTTGTTTTCCCATTAAGTACACAATTACAGTCTAATTTCCTTAGGTCGAAAATAAACCCATAGAAACGCATTAGGCTTATTTGGACAGATTTTGGCAGGAGCGAAACCTCTCACTTTGCCTCTTCTTCTCTGCTTATGGTGAATGACGTGAAAGAGAGGCTTGTAGAATCAGGACACTTCCGAGTTTTCAGTTTATCGTTCGCTGATACGGAGTTCTGAGTGCTCTGAGCATTGCTGACTCAAATCAACGAAATTAGTAGAAAGATTTGTTATTTTGACTGAACGACCCATCACTATCTGTCATTGCTTGCTGAAGAATGAGCTTGGACTGTGCTTTTATACTCGTCCCGGTCCCACCTACCTATTGGACAGATGCCCTGAGGAGATGCCGATGGGCAGGGTCAAAGGTGGTGATGGGCAGTCAAATGTCCCAATCAAAGGTCACTGGGTGTGGTATGTAACTGGAGAGCTCCAGAGGTGCACACAGACTAGCCTGTAAACAATGGGGTCCTATCCCCCACATCTGGCAGGGTGAGGGAGTCAGGCAGAGCTGGGGGCAGGTAGGCTACTTGTTTCAAAGGTTAGAGACGGCTTTGAGTTTGTGTTCAGGAGAGGGACTGTAAGGGTTTTCCATACACACACACACCGAAGTACAGCAGGATCGAAGTGCCTACAAAAGCTGTTCTTGTTACCTTTTGTAAAACTGCACAGATCAATGCTTCTCCAGTCATTTAGATTTGGATAATGCACTCAGAGTGTATCCCACATGGCACCCGATTCCCTATACAGAGCACTACTTTTGACCAGGACTCTATGAGCTGGTCGTATGGGCCATGGGCAAAAGTAGTGCACTACATATAGAATAGGGTACAATTTGCGATTCAATTTGGGATTCAGCCAGACACAGACACAGCTGCTTCAGAATTGTTCAGTGTCTCTCCACTCCAGTGTCATCTGGCCATTCAAGCACCTCAGTGGAAAAAGGGTGCCGCGAGCCAAGCAAAACACTCTCAGAGGTACAGAAGAGGAGAGGAGAAAGGGATGATATGCAGAAGAGTGGCAGTCTAAGCGAGAGATAGAATAGTGAAACGAGACATGGACAGATACGGAGGAGAATGAGTCTTTTTTATGTTACTTACAATGCATGATGTTAGGAATGGGATGAACAGGCTCTGTAATCTGCATTGATAATAACCTATTGGTTTTCCTTCAAAAACGTAAAACAAAAAAATGTGAAACAAGTATCTGGAGGATATCAAAGAGCCTATGTATTTGACCCACATCTGCTAGCTACAAAGTAGTGTGTCCCTTTCCCCATTCTAGCATAAGGAGGCCTTGAGCCTTGAACATTATGCTCAAATCTGTTTACTTGACCCCTAACCCCAATCAATATTGTCAAAAAACCTTTTACCACTGAGGTCTGGAGTGCCCAATATCGACCCCTGTGCACTTTAAAGTCCACTTAATCGACAAGGGCTGATGGATCCATCCCTCTATGGGTGGGTATCTGCTAATCAAACATCTTGTGTGTGTGTGTGTGTGTGTGTGTGTGTGTGTGTGTGTGTGTGTGTGTGTGTGTGTGTGTGTGTGTGTGTGTGTGTGTGTGTGTGTGTGTGTGTGTGTGTGTGTGTGTGTGTGTGTGTGTGTGTGTGTGTGTGTGTGTACTCATTCACAGTGTAGTTTATTAATCGATGCAGAACAATCTTAGTGCAAAGTTACACACAGTTACAGGCATGCCACAGAAATACCTAAATAGTGGCGGTCACTGGATCCCTGTGCAGAATAAGGGAGATATGATATGAAGCCTTGTTAGTGGGTGGCAGATAGACCACTATTGTATACAGCAAGAAAGAGAGGTGTCCCAGTGAGACCCAGATAAAAGGAAAACAGAGGGGGAGGGAAAGAGAGGGGAATGAGAGAGAGAAAGAGATATAATAGTCTGTGGAAAATACACAAAGCAGGTGGAGGGGATTCAAGAGAGATCTAGAGACGGATAAAAAAAAAAGAGAGTGAAAGAATAATCACAGTGGGAGATAGACACAAAGGAGGTGAAGAGGATATTAGAGAGAAATCAAGGTGGAAGAGAAACATTGTGAATGGGGTGGGCATACAGAGCACAGACAAAGACTCCTCGGCAGATATGAAAACACTCTCAGAGACAACTACATGACAACAACATGATTAGTGTGGGTGGAAGAACAGCAATTTGCTCTGAAGGAAATCATGTGCTGTGTTGGTGATCATCTATCTGCTATGTGTGTGTGTGTGTGTGGTTGTGGGTGTGTGTGCATGCATGTGTGTATGTGTGTGAGAGAGAGATACATAACTTTGATAACTATTTGACAGTCACAACACATATCATGACCATTGATTACCACTCCAGTATATTAGTCTGATGAGAATGAAGCACACACACCATTATGGCCTTTGATAACATCAGATGACTGTGACCTCTTAGTTGAGAAGTGACGCAGAGCCATGTTCTAATTACACGAACAGTTTGCACATTTTCCCTGTCATGAGATTGTGATCACGGGTAGACCTGGAAAAAAGCATGGTCTCTACAGAGATGCACTGATATGCGCACGCACACTATTGCGCGCATGAAAACAATCGCAAGTGCGCACGCACGCACGCACGCACGCACGCACGCACACACGCACACACGCACACACGCACACACACACACACACACATACACACACACACACACACGCACACACACACACACTTCAAAACTCACCAAACCCCTTGCCCTGTTCCCATATACTGCACAGCTGCTTTGATACCACTCTGACATAACCTTAACCATTACCACAAACGCTGACGTAAAATGACAATTTATAATAAACAACAAAGTGCAAATCCGACAATCCCTCTCGGTGGCTCCAGTGGGGTTCCCCAAAACCTCATGCCTACAGTAGAACATAAGGGCAACTAAGGAGTGGCTCCGTAAGAAACATCTCAAGGTCCTGGAGTGGCCTAGCCAGTCTCCAGACCTGAACCCAATAGAAAATCTTTGGAGGGAGCTGAAAGTCCGTATTGCCCAGCGCCAGCACCGAAACCTGAAGGATCTGGAGAAGGTCTGTATGGAGGAGTGGGCCAAAATCCCTGCTGCAGTGTGTGCAAACCTGGTCAAGAACTACAGGAAACGTTTGATCTGTGTATTTGCAAACAGAGGTTTCTGTACCAAATATTAAGATCTGCTTTTCTGATGTATCAAATACTTATGTCATGCAATAAAATGCAAATGAATTACTTAAAAATTATACAATGTGATTTTCTGGATTTTTGTTTTAGATTCCGTCTCTCACAGTTGAAGTGTACCTATGATAAAAATTACAGACCTCTACATGCGTTGTAAGTAGGAAAACCTGCAAAATCGGCAGTGTATCAAATACTTGTTCTCCCCACTGTATTACTGGGTAATCCGTACTGTGCCCTGACACATAGCTATCAGAAAGTGTGGGACAAGGAGGAGGGGAAGAGGAGAGAAAAAAAGAGAGGGAAGAGAAAGAAAGAGGACGATGCGGCTTGTAATCCTGTAAAAGGATTAAGAGATGGAACATCTTCAGACAAAATGTCTGCGTCGCAAATGGCACCCTTTTCCCTATATAAGAGCACTCTTTTTGACTAGGGGCCATAAGGATCTGGTCAAAAGTAATGCACTATGTATTCAATAGGTTGCCATTTGGGGCACAGCCCCAAAGAGATACTGCTGTGGGCCTCCTGCATGTAATGTTACTCAACTCTACAATACCGTTGAAACAGCGTTAAAACAATGTTAGACATGGGACTGATGACCCTTTGATACATTTCTGTTTATCTTATAACTATTACACACAGTATTGCCTATGTGATATGCAATATTCTGTATGTGGGTCTTTATATAAACTAAGGTACCAGTGAGGGTTTCCTACACTGGACAACTTGTTACAGCTGTTTCATGTCATTACATTAAGATAAGATAAGGGGGGGATCATGACTATATTCAATAAAACATTTTTTATCATGGTTGGTGTCTTGACAGAAAGGTTCAAACCTAAATCTATACTGTCATTAAAGGGATACTTTGGGATTTTGGCAATGAGGCCCTTTCTCTACTTCCCCAGAGTCATATGAACTCGTGAATACCATTTTTTGTGTTATGCTAGCAGATACCCATAGACTTCCAGTTATTGTGCTAATGCTAGTTAGCATTGGCTCACAAAACTACCTCTAACTTCCTTCATACTGGACAAAGAGACATTAAAAAGTTATCCACATGTTAATCTGACTCTGGTTAAGTAAATACCACAATTCCGAAGTTTCCCTTTGACGTGGTTCTTCAATAATTATGCATAATACTTGTTGGATGTGCATTTGGTGTCCAGTTCATTAGTTATGCCATGATATTTTCACACATCATCATCTGATCTAGTAAGCAATTTTCTCAATGACAGTCAGTGACGAACAGCTGTTGTGATAGCGCCTGCGATACAACAACAACCCAAGTGCTGGGAAAAAAGGTGTTTGCGAGGAATGTCCAGAAAAATTTGGTGTCTTATTCGCTACGCCGGTGAAGACACTTGTGCCTGGATACACATTGGATCTAAAATTCCTAGCGAATTGACGTTGATCATCTGTTGTTGTCTGCTTGATTTACAGCAGGGTCTCGTTAGACTTAACAGAGAAAGCATCAAGGTAATGTGTTAATGTTTTCATGCCTCGGATTGGACACCAAGTCTACTGTGTGCAATTGTGTAGGATAGACTACTGCGCAACAACCAACGCTATTCCTATTAATTATTATGGATATAATGACAACAAATGTATCTGGAAATAAAATAACATGAAAAATATGTTTTGTTTTCCATGTTACACCTGACATTTTTAACAATACAAGGGTCTTGAACTTGAATTTGGATCTCAGAAATTCAAGTACTCTAAAATGCCTACCTTGAAATCAGGCATTCCCTCAATTTGGTGCTTGTAATTATTGTTACCTTATAATTAGTGATTTCATTTTTTATTAGTTTTTGTGATAGATGTGGCCACATTTGTTTGTTTCCCACTGCTTCAATTGAAGGGTGTTGCCCTACTCTGTTGTGGTAAAACCACGTGTGGTTATTACGAGGACGACAGCATCTAACGCTGGCTTCGACTTGGCTTTCCATACAAGCAATCCATTAAAAAAGTAACCTACCTGGTTGTTGGTCACTTCCTCATTATAAAAACAGTCCTTGAAAGTGCTTACATTTGGCTTGACAATGTCTGTATGAACCCTTCTTATTAAAGGATGTATATTCCCCTAGGCCTATGTTGTTGTATAGGTGGAGTTATGGGTCAATTTACATATATTTTAATTCCTCTAAGCATACATGTGGAACTGCATGAAAATCCTTTTCATTTTTGTTTCAAAACATGTTAGAAATGTTTATCTCAATGTCAACACATTGGGTCCATTATTTATAGCAAGACTCATGTATGCACGTATATGCACACACCCACCCACCGGAAGAAAGCCTGCTATTACCTTTGAAAATATTATAATTGCTACAGTGTGCCATTTAGTATACCATTTTATACGTACAGCCTCTCTACGAAAGGGAGCATCAATACTCTTTAGGAATGGATCAATTTGTGCTTCAGCTCTCTGTCCTATAAGTAAAGCAAGCTTAGCATATCCTACTGAGACCACACACACACACACACACACACACACTCCAGGATTGATAAGCAATTGAAACCGACAGGGGGGAGATCTAAATCTTTCTCAAAGATTGCTAGAGAAGGATCAAAGACAGGCACATGCACACACACACCTTTGGGCACTTTGATTGACAGCTTTGTGTTGCTACCCCAGGGTCACTACTTTAATGCTTTGCCTTTTTTGATCCGTCTGCCATGGGCTAAATTGATTGCATGTTGTTCAGAATGCCACAAACTAAAGGCCTATACAATCTCTACTTAATCCTGGGTCTTACTCTCTATTGAAGCATAAAGTCAATAGAAAGGCTGTAAGACTCTCCCCTGCCCAATCAGACGCTTGACAGGCTATTCAGGCCTGTAGGGTGATGTACACAAAAGGATCCTAAAGGACCGAAGAGGTGAGTATTTGGGCACATTTCTGGTCATCTTGACGATTGTGGTATCATGTTAATGTGTGTTGTGAGATCTGGTGCAGCAAAGACCTGGAGCAGGACTATTAAATGTCCCGTGTGGCTCAGTTGGTAGAGCATGGCGCTTGCAACGCCAGGGTTGTGGGTTCATTCCCCACGGGGGGACCAGGATGAATATGTATGAACTTTCCAATTTGTAAGTCGCTCTGGATAAGAGCGTCTGCTAAATGACTTAAATGTAAATGTAATATTCACAATGGGTCCATCTTTCCAGTAAGCACAGGATTCAAAGATCCAATACAAGGACTCAAAACAGATTTGAATCCAAATATGTCTCATCAAGTCACACAGAAAGCTAGACTGGCAGGTCTAAATGCCAGAGAGATAGAAAAAAAACAATCTCATTCATAGCATGAAGCAAAATACCAGTCAGTCTGGTATCAGCGGTCTGTACAGCGACATTGAAAACTGCATTTCAGTCCTATTTTAAACATAGAAATAATTTCTTACCTGGGTAGTCAGTGAGGAGGAGGGAAGGGTTGCCATTGGACAGGGGAAAGGATTCCAAGTAAGACAGGATGACAGAGAGAGAAAGAAGAAAAATTATTTCTCACCTTGCTCACACCTCATATGAATTCTTAAGAAATTAGGTGTTATCTAACATCCTTAACGAGGTGATATCATTACACCATTCACACCAGGGGTGTAATTTGGGTATGACAGAGTCTGGAAGTCACTATACCCTAGCTCAAAACCAAGATTTTAAAATAGGCTAGTATGTGCCTAGGATGCTAGGTAAATGCTGTTTGACTTCATGAAACTAAACTGAACAAAAATATAAACACAACATGTAAAGTAGAGGTCGACCGATTAATCGGAATGGCCGATTAATTAGGGCCAATTTCAAGTTTTCATAACAATCGGAAACGGGTATTGTTGGACACCGATTTGGTGTTCAAAATGTTTATATATTTTTTAAATAAAGGTTCAATTTTTTTCAAAAACTAGGCAAGTCAGTTAAGAACACATTCTTATTGTCAATGACGGCCTAGGAACGGTGGGTTAACTGCCTTGTTCAGGGGCAGAACGACAGATTTTTACCTTGTCAGCTCGGGGATTTGATCTTGCAACCTTACGGTTAACTAGTCCAACGCTCTAACCACCTGCTTTACATTGCACTCCACGAGGAGCCTGCCTGTTACGCGAATGCAGTAAGAAGCCAAGGTAAGTTGCTAGCTAGCATTAAACTTATCTTATAAAAAGCAATCAATCAATCAATCAATCATAATCACTAGTTTATCTAGCGTGTCCTGCGTTGCATATAATCGATGTGGTACGCATTCGCGAAACAGGACTGTCGTTGCTCCACCGTGTACCTAACCATAAACATTAATGCCTTTCTTAAAATCAATACACAAGTATATATTTTTAAACCTGCATATTTAGTTAATATTGCCTGCTAACATGAATTTATTTTAACTAGGAAAATTGTGTCACTTCTCTTGCAACAGAGTCAGGGTATATGCAGCAGTTTGGGCTGCCTGGCTCGTTGCAAACTGTGTCAAGACTATTTCTTCCTAACAAAGACAGCCAACTTCGCCAAACGGGGGATAATTTAACAAAAGCGCATTTTTGAAAAAAGCACAATCGTTGCACGACTGTACCTAACCATGAACATCAATGCCTTTCTTAAAATCAATACACAGAAGTATATATTTTTAAACCTGCATATTTAGCTAAAAGAAATCCAGGTTAGCAGGCAATATTAACCAGGTGAAATTGGGTCACTTCTCTTGCGTTCATTGCACGCAGAGTCAGGGTATATGCAACAGTTTAGGCCGCCTGGCTCGTTGCGAACTAATTTGCCAGAATTTTACATAATTATGATATAACATTGAAGGTTGTGCAATGTAACAGGAATATTTAGAACTATGGATGCCACCCGTTAGATAAAATACAGAACGGTTCCATATTACACTGAAAGAATAAACGTTTTGTTTTCGAAATGATAGTTTCCGGATTTGACCATATTAATGACCTAAGGCTCGTATTTCTGTGTGTTATTATATTATAATTAAGTCTATGATTTGATAGAGCAGTCTGACTGAGCGGTGGTAGCAGCAGGCTCGTAAGCATTCATTCAAACAGCACGTTTTGCCAGCAGCTCTTCGCAATGCTTCAAGCATTGCGCTGTTTATGACTTCAAGCCTATCAACTCCCAAGATTAGGCTGGTGTAACCGATGTGAAATGGCTAGCTAGTTAGCGGGGTGCGCGCTAATAGCAATTCAAACGTCACTCGCTCTGAGACTTGGAGTAGTTATTCCCCTTGCTCTGCATGGGTAACGCTGCTTCGAGGGTGGCTGTTGTCGATGTGTTCCTGGTTCGAGCCCAGGTAGGGGCGAGGAGAGGGACGGAATCTATACTGTTACACTGGCAATACTAAAGTGCCTATAAGAACATCCACTAGTCAAAGGTATATGAAATACAAATGGTATAGAGAAATAGTCCTATAATTCCTATAATAACTACAACCTAAAACTTCTTAACTGGGAATATTGAAGACTCATGTTAAAAGGAACCATCAGCTTTCATATGTTCTCATGTTCTGAGCAAGGAATTAAACGTTAGCTTTCTTACGTGGCACATATTACACTTTTACTTTCTTCTCCAACACTTTGTTTTTGCATTATTTAAACCAAATTGAACATGTTTCATTATTTATTTGAGGCTAAATTTATTTTATTGATGTATTATATTAAGTTAAAATAAGTGTTCATTCAGTATTGTTGTAATTGTCATTATTACAAATATATATATTTTTAAAATCGGCTGATTAATCAGTATCGGCTTTTTTTGGTTCTCCAATAATCGTTATCGGTATTGGCGTTGAAAAATCATAATCGGTCGACCTCTAATGTAAAGTGTTTGGTCCCATGTTTCATGAGCTGAAGAAAAATGTCCCAGGAATGTTACCTGTTGGACAAAATGCTTATTTCTCTCAACTTTTGTGCACAGATTTGTTGACATCCTTGACAGTAAGCATTCCTCATTTGCCAAGATAAAAATCCATCCACCTAACAGGGGTGGCACATCAAGAAGCTGATTAAACAGCATTATCATTACACAGGTGCACCTTGTGCTGAGGACAATAAAAGGCCACTCTAAAATGTACAGTTACAGTTTTGTCACCTATCACAATGCCACGGATGTCTCAAGCTTTGAGGGAGCGTGCAAATTGGCATGCTGACTGCAAGAATGTCCATTAATGCTGTTGTCAGAGAATTGAATGTTAATTTCTCTACCATAAGCCGCCTCAAAAGTTGTTTTAGAGAATTTGGCTGTATGTCCAACCGGCCTAACAAACTGCAGACCACGTGTAGCCACGCCAGCCCAGGACCTCCACATCTTGCTTCATCACCTGCGGGATCTTCTGAGACCAACTACCCGGACAACTGATGAAACTGAGGAGTATTTCTGTCTGTAAAATAGCCCTTTTGTGGGGAAAAACTAATTCTGATTGGCTAGGCCTGGCTCCCCATTGGGTGGGCCTATGTCCTCCCAGGTCCACCCATGGCTGCACTCCTGCCATCATGTGAAATCCATAGATTAGGGCCTAATGAATTTATTTAAATTGACAGATTTCTTAATATGTGACCCGATTCAGAAAACTAGGCGTATGTCGCAGGTCACGACTTCACAGGAGAGCCGTTTGAACGTAAAAAATATTTTAGCAAAATGCCTTTTTTGGCAGAAATGCCTTCTGGAACATGTGAACTTTCATGTGCCTTAATAACAAACTTGTATGACATCTGTAAATACGAATAACATTTTTAAATTACGAGCCTAGTTGGTTAAGCCACAGAAAAAGACAGAAAACTTCCCACTAGACATGATTGGTTGAGATAAGGAGTGGGCTGGACGTGCCGAGAGAGGAGTTTGGATTGGTCTGCCATATAAAAGGCTTATTTCTGTCTATTTGAGCTGGTTAGTCTGTTGGTAATCCTGTCGAACGCGGATTTAAAAAAAATGTATTGTGTACTGGAGCTGCATACATGCTGCTCTCCACTTTCTGGAGGATCAAGTTTTGAAATCAGTGGAATTAGAGTATGATAGCTAAAGAGATAGCGAAAACACCTGTCTCCGGATTACATCTTCAAACTAAGGGCAACTGTGGCATGGCATTCATGACAGGGATATGCGTCCATCATGCATGATGATGTATACAGGTAAGACAGTCTAGCGTTAGCTAGCTACATTTTCAGATATTACAAGTTTCTAATTTTGACAGAAAGTGGTTTCATTTCAAGCTAAAGTGTACTGTTAGCTAACGTTAGCTGGCAGGCTCCATAGCTGACATTATTATTCGTATCCCAGAGCCATTTGCTTTTCTAGTTAGTTTATAGCTAGTTAACATTGAACCTGCTTGGTTAGCTCCCAACATATTCATGCAAGGCAGTAATGACATGATTTGGCACTGTGTTCATTGTTGTTTAACTAGCTAATGTTAGCTGGCTGGCTCGTTAGCTAACATTACGTGATGTGTGTGATCTTACACGTTGTTTACCTAGCTAGGTTAATTGTTTACCTAGCTAGCTAGTTACATGTCTTAAGCTAAAGTGTACAACACCCATTGAATACTGCCGATGTCAGTAGACATCAGCAAAAAAGTGCAATGAAACTGATGCCATCAGAGCTGGTTAGGCTATTTTCATGTTATCCAGAGGTAAACAAATCATCGGCCAGAGCGTCATCAAGTGTGCATTCTGAACGCTCCTAGAGTGAAACGAGATGGGTGGGGCTAAAGCTTAAGAGGGTGTGAACGATGCTGAATGGGTGTAGACAAAGAAGATTGCTTCATGAGATACCAAAACATTCAAAGGCCATTTTCTCAAAAGTGAGTTTACAAGTTTATCAACTTTCAAAGCAGAATGACTTCAAAAATGCAGTGTATGATATACCATGTCGTTGCTTAGTCTCTACTTTTATCCAATGTAAAAAACACAATATCAAATTTTGCTACATAAGACCGCATCCAGGTGGTGAGTCACATATGAACTGTAACTTAGTAAAAGTTCAGTAAAGTGTTTAATCCCGGTGCTGAGCAAGGGCGTAGCAGATGATTGCTGTATGATGTGTTTGAGGTGAACGAAGCTACAGCAGCTAAGTTATTAAATTGTGTACAAATGCAGTATATGAGCGTGAACAAAAAAATAAAAATACCCTAGGTTTAGCTGAAATTACACCCCTGATTCACACTGCACTTCACCATACACCATACACTTCACCCAAATGTAAGATGCAGCTGTAAGTGTCACCGTAGCCTATATGTTATTATTGTCCTTTGAGGTGATTTTGGTTTGTTGTCTGTTTTCTGTGTCTTCTTAATTAACTGTGTCCTCTTTTCGGTATCTTCCCGACATCTGGGACCTGCTACACCTGAGCCTGCTGAGCTTAACAAGCCATGTGAAACATAACTAAAGGAGCTCCCTGCACACTTCCTTCTCTCTTCTGCTGGGGAGAACATCGACCACGACTGAAGCCGCCACTACCATGCTGCCACCTGGAAGGGATGGAGGACAGAGCTGAACGATGAGTGCTACAATGCACAACGCCCGCTATTGACCAGATAATAAGGGTCGGTCAATTTCCTGAACTGAGTGAGTGACTGTGTGTATCTGAGAGAATGCTCTCCCATGCTCTGTTCTTTCCCCCTGTGCCAGTGGCGAGGCAGCATTTGCCAACGATGGACCGACGAGATGGGAAACCTACAGATGGGCAACCTATTGGCGGTGGCGGCCATCTTGCTCACCTCACCAATAGATGGGACCTAATTTTGGGACTGTCTTTTGTCTTGTTGGTCTCGTGTGTTTGCTTTGAACTTTGTAAACCCCAAGTCTTACTAGTAAAAAATAGTTTGCCTTTTTAAAACTGCCTGTGGTGGCCTGGGATCCATAAAACATGTTTTTGACAAAGTTAAACGTAAAGGTGCTAGCTAATTTTCACAAAATAAACTTAATTATGTTGCTCAACATTTCTCTGGCTACCTAACGGAGAATTCGATCTAGCTAGCATGACACGTAACAATGCTAACAATACTTGTTCCATCACACTTTCTCCCTCACTTCAAACTTTCCAAATGCCAGTTGTTTTTCAGTTACAGCTCATGAAGTACGCTTCATCACCTTCTCACCCCCGTCTCCATGGTCAGGCTTCTCACCTACCTCTTCGACGTTATCGTTCAGGGGATGCGCTGCTGTAACTGGCAAACTGCCTTTGCACTCGCTGCTGTCTTTCCAGAGCGCACACTCATTCTGTAACTAGCAAATTGGTTTTGGTTGTCACTTCTCTCTTCCGTCGCGTGCTGCATTTTGTTATGTGAACGATTGGCTGAGCCTTGGATACAGACAGTATTGCTCCAAACGCCCATCACTCGTTCACTTACAAACGCGCATCACTTGTTCGCTTACAGCCAGTAGTGATCCAAGCCCACCCTCAAAAACCTTTTCTCATCAGATCTACACGATTCACTATTTTGGAAAGGTGACTAGTTTGCATCCCTGTAAAGCGCTACAAATCCCAGGCGATACTGTCGACAAAATCAAACTCTAACGTGTACACCGTTTCGGAAGTAGATGACAGAAATATCAGTGCCCAATCATTGCCAAATTTGCATTATTTAAAGATAAAATAATGGTTAAAATCCTGGGAAAAAGACTCGCTGGCACGAAAATAGGCATGAATGATCAGTTCCCGAAGGAAATTGCAGAACGGCACAAAGTTCTCTACCCACTCTTCAAGGTGAATAGATTAAAAGGGAAACGTGTAGCTCTCGTAGTCAATAAACTGTATATTGATAACCAACTGTTCTGAGACATCAAGACGACTCCATGGCTATTCGAAATATTACAAAAGTTTCCATAGAGAAGTCAAATAATGGAACACACAATACTATCCATGTTAGGGAATGTAAAACAAAAATAAAATCAGGAAAACAATAAAATACAACTATTGATAAAGAAATAAACTACAAATACAGTATACCTTTCATGATAGGGAATGTTGTAAAATAATTAGTATTCAACTCTCTATATATAGTATTTATAAATAGCTAAAAGACTGCATTAGAATAAAGGATGATTATTAAAAATAATACATCTTCAGATATAAGGAACTCGAACACAAAAGTCCTCACAAGCCTGAAATAAGGTAGGAATCAACATGGTAGGGATAAAAACACAGCAAACAGAGGACATAGTGATTGTGAGTTAAGTGACTGAAAATGGAAAATGGTACCAAAATGCCAGAGCCAATGTGTGTCTGCAAGCAGGAGTTGTGACAGAGAGCTTTCAATTTGGTGCAGCTATGGGATATACATTTTAAGGAAATTATAAATATAGTTTATTTATTGTCCTATCATGATGGAACAGTCCCCAACCCTATACACCCACCTGAGCGACCCATACACTAAGGGGAAGTCTGCAATACCGCACCCTCAAGATTCTCAGCCTGCCTGGCAGGGTTGGTCTTACAAAGCCCCCGGATGGGTGAGCATAATATACAAGGAATTTCACAAAGCTGCTAATGAGAACCTTGACGACCTCGTACCTAGCCGGTGGGAATTCCGGTGGGGTGCACGCACCCAGGTAGTGGCAGTGCTGGCAACACTAGCTGCAGTAACCCATGGAGAGGGGGTCACACTTGGACAATCAATCAAAATGATTCTGGCCCTGGTGGCACACAATTACTGCACAGAGATGCTTGGAAAAATATAATTGAGGTGAAGGTGTTGGAAATGCTTTTGGTAGTTGATCTGCTTCTGTTCTGTGGGTGGCACTGTGTACTGTGTACTCTTTTTAATGGATGGGTCCCAATCGTTCAAAGGCCCTAGGATCCAGGGGGACAGGGGTGGTCTGCCAGTCACTGGGACGACAACCCAACTTGGGACGAGGGTCGATTTTAGAGGGTGGAATATTGGAGAACAATTGGAGGTTTACTTAGTAGCAAATAAAATATTATGGTACAGCTACAATATGTGGACACTCAATCATTATGGGACTTCTTTAAGTTTACAAACATACACTACCAGTCAAAAGTTTTACAACACTTACTCTTTCAAGGGTTTTATTTATTCTGACCATTTTCTACATTGTAGAATAATAGTGAAGACATTAAAACTATTAAATAACACATATGGAATCATGTAGAAACCAAAAATGTGTTACTAAATGATTATATTTTAGATTCTTCAAAGTAGCCACCCTTTCCCTTGATGACAGCTTTGCACACTCTTGGCACTCTCTCAACCAGCTTCACCTGGAATGCTTTTCCAACAGTCTTGAAGGAGTTCCCACATATGCTGAGCACTTGTTGGCTGCTTTTCCTTCACTCTGCTGTCCGGCTCATCCCAAACCATCTCAATTTGGTTGAGGTCGAGGGGTTGTGGAGGTCAGGTCATCTGATGCCGTACTCCATCACTCTCCTTCTTGGTAAAATAGGGGGGGGGGGGTCAAAATATAGTTCTTCCATGGGCAAAGAAACTAAAAAGGGGTGATATTAATTAGAGGTCGACCGATTAAATCGGAATGGCCGATTAATTAGGGCCGATTTCAAGTTTTCATTACAATCGGTAATTGGCATTTTTGGACACCGATTGTGGCGTTTTTTTTTTTTTTTACCTTTATTTAACTAGGTAAATTGTGTCACTTCTCTTGTGTTCCATGCAAGCACTCAGGGTATATGCAGCAGTTTGGGCCGCCTGGCTCGTTGCGAACTCTGTGAAGACCATTTATTCCTAACAAAGACCATAATTAATTTGCCAGAATTGTACATAATTATGACATAATATTGAAGGTTGTACAATGTAAAATCAATGTTTAGACTTAAGGATGCCACCCGTTAGATAAAATATGAAACGGTTCCGTATTTCACTGAAAGAATAAACGTTTTGTTTTCAAAATGATAGTTTCTGGATTTGACCATATTAATGACCTAAGGCTCGTATTTCTGTGTTATTATGTTATAATTAAGTCTATGATTTGATAGAGCAGTCTGACTGAGTGGTGGTAGGCAGCAGCAGGCTCGTAAGCATTCATTCAAACAGCACTTTCATGCGTTTGCCAGCAGCTCTTCGCTGTGCTTCAAACATTGAGCTGTTTATGACTTCAAACCTATCAACTCCCGAGATTAGGCTGGTGTAACCGATATGAAATGGCTAGCTAGTTAGCGGGGTGAGCGCTAATAGCGTTTCAATCGGTGACGTCACTCGCTCTGAGACCTTGAAGTAGTTATTCCCCTTGCTCTGCAAGGGCTGCGGCTTTTGTGGAGCGATGGGCAACGATGCTTCGAGGGTGGCTGTTGTCCATGTGTTC
Organism: Salvelinus alpinus; assembly: GCF_045679555.1. Classification (NCBI taxonomy): domain Eukaryota; kingdom Metazoa; phylum Chordata; class Actinopteri; order Salmoniformes; family Salmonidae; genus Salvelinus; species Salvelinus alpinus. Next base: position 45,848,215 of record NC_092095.1, on the reverse strand, counting down.
CTGGTTCGAGCCCAGGTAGGGGCGAGGAGAGGGACGGAATCTATACTGTTACACTGGCAATACTAAAGTGCCTATAAGAACATCCACTAGTCAAAGGTATATGAAATACAAATGGTATAGAGAAATAGTCCTATAATTCCTATAATAACTACAACCTAAAACTTCTTAACTGGGAATATTGAAGACTCATGTTAAAAGGAACCATCAGCTTTCATATGTTCTCATGTTCTGAGCAAGGAACTTAAACGTTAGCTTTTTTACATGGCACATATTGCACTTTTACTTTCTTCTCCAACACTTTGTTTTTGCATTATTTAAACCAAATTGAACATGTTTCATTAATTATTTGAGGCTAAATTGATTTTATTGATGTATTATATTTAGTTAAAATAAGTGTTCATTCAGTATTGTTGTAAATGTCATTATTACAAATAAATATTATAAAACATCATCAGATTAATCGGAATCGGCTTTTTTTGGTTCTCCAATAATAGGCATCGGCGTTGAAAAATCATAATCGGTTGACCTCTAATATTAATTAACAATAATTTTGATCCGAATGTGCAAATTGTCCAAACAGATCCGCAAGGTAGATGATTATTTTAAATATGTTATTGGACCATAAACCGATTTGGCTCATTAATCTATATGGTTCAAATAATGATGATACACGCTTCTTTGAAAATATAGATAATTGATTGTCTATTATTATGGTGGGAGATTATAATACAGTTTTAAATACCTCAATGGACCGTAAAGGAAATAACACTACAAACATTCCCCCTCATGCACTCAAGGAAATCACAAATATCATGGATATATTGGAATTAGTGGATATATGAAGGCTTAAATATCCTTACCTAGTGAGATCAAGCTAGTCTTCTTGACTACTGTACTTTCTTAAGTCATTCTCACTGGCACCGAAAGTTTAAAAAGTGTTGATAGGGTACAGAATGCAGTCGGACAATCAAATATTTGGTATATATATATGACTCTTACAAAATGTCCACGTGTGCGAGGATATTGGAAATGTAATCAAAGCCTACTGGATGATAAAAACAAGTTAACTACTTTTTCCTGACATAACATAGGTAAAGCAGATCCCTTAATGTATGGGACACTTTTAAAATGTGCCTTTAGAGGTCATGCAAATCAATACTCATCCTTAAAACAAAATCAATTTAGGTCAAAAGAGCTCATATTAACTTCTCTAGGATAGGGGGCAGCATTTTCACGTTTGGATGAAAAGCATACCCACATTCAACTGCCAGCTACTCATCCCCAGAAGATAAGATATGCATATTATTAGTAGATTTGGATAGAAAACACTCTGAAGTTTCTAAAACTGTTTGAATCATGTCTGTGAGTATAACATAACTTATAACCCCAAGGACAAACCATTCCGATTTGTTTATTTTTGAGGTCACTCTCTTTTCAATGGATTTTCATTGGGAATACAGATTTCTAATTGACCTTCTTGCAGTTCCTACCGCTTCCACTGGATGTCAACAGTCTTCAGAAATTGTTTGAGGGTTTTTCCTTTGTGTAATGAAGAAGTACGGCCATCTTGATTGAGGGTCACTCGAAGTGTCCTGTTTGTTAGAGAGGCGCATGACCAGAAGGCTAGCTACAGTTTGTTTTAATTCTGTATTAAACACAGATCATCCCGTCTTCAATTTTAATGATTATTTACGTTAAAAAATACCTAAAGTTGTATTACAAAAGTAGTTTGAAATGTTTTGGCAAAGTTTACAGGTAACCTTTGAGATATTTTGTAGTCACGTTTCACAAGTTGGAACCGGTGTTTTTCTGGATCAAACGCGCCAAATAAATGGACATTTTGGATATATATCGACGGAATTAATCGAACAAAAGGACCATTTGTAATGTTTATGGGACATATTGGAGTGCCAACAACAGAAGCTCGTCAAAGTTAAGGCATTGATTATATTTTTATTTCTGCGTTTTGTGTCGCGCCTGCAGGGTTGAAATATGATGGTCTGTGATTGTTAGCTGGGTGCTATCCTCAGATAATAGCATTGTTTGCTTTCACCGTAAAGCCTTTTTTGAATCTGACACGTTGGCTGGATTCACAACAAGTGTAGCTTTAATTTGGTATATTGAATGTGTGATTTCATTAAAGTTACATTTTTATAGTAATTTATTTGAATTTGGCGCTCTGCATTTTCACTGAATGTTGGGCAGGTGGGACGCTACTGTCCCATATATCCCAGAGAGATTAATTCATATAGAGGTAGCCCATTTCACTGTTGTGGACAATTTACGTTTGAGGCTTTCCCGCTGTTTCCCCAGATCAAGTATGCAGACATTTGCGCATCTCCAGTCAGAACAGAACTTGCACAAACTCCCCCCGAAACATTTTCCTGCTGGCGCCCGCATTGCCTTCATTGTTGTTTTCCTACTAATAATAACTTACGACATGTGTGCATTCCTAATCAAAGTAAGTGCCTTATAATGTTATCATTATAGTTTATGTATATCATGTTGTCGTTTCTACTGTAGCACACCATATGTACAGTATGTGTGGAGCATAATGTATTTACTGTTTTATTCACATGTTTTCAAGTACTCGTTACAAATCATGCATTCTGATTCTTGCATATATTGTAATGGACACGTGACCCGTTTCTGGAAACTAGGCGTATGTCACGGGTCACTACTTCACAGGAGAGCCGTTTGAACGTTAACTTTTTTAAATTAAAATGTTTTTTGTTGTTGTCAGAAATGCCTTCTCAAATAAAAAACATGAGCTGGTGCACACCCAGAGAAAATTATGTTATGTAGATGTGCTGACTAATGGCGAATAAACTATAAGCTATATTAGGCTATTGTTATCATATGGACACATAATTGAAAATTGTACATAATATTAGCATCAACATACATTGTTTAATTAAATTTAACATATTTAATTGTTTCCTATTTCATTTAATTTTAGTGTTACATGTCATCTTTAGGTTCAACAATAATGCATAATAAGCATCATCAACAGGGGGAACATATTGGGTGTACACTGATAAGCTGTAGAAAGAATATATCAATTTATAAGACTTGTTCATAAAAAAGAGAATTGTTCATAAGAAGAGCCTGAGATCAAAGTCAATATGCAGACCACTAGGGGTCAATGTTTTAAACAGGATATCCAGTAAGCCTCCCTTTGTAGTAGTAGGATCTTGATGGTACCTTCTCTCCTTGGTAGAGCAACATGCTCAATGCCTGTGTATTTGAGGGAGGAGATTGGATGGTTAGCTTCAACAAAGCGAGTTGCTACTGGATAGTCAATGTTCTTATACCTGATTGAGCTGTGGCGTTCAGCTATGCGTTGTTTTGTCTTTCGTTTCTGCAGCATTGAAGATCCCTACGTAGGCTTTCCCATATGAACAGGTGGATGACATGATACCCCTGACAGGGATTTCTTGCGCTGAATGTGGGTGTCTGAAGAAGGATGTTTTTATAGTGCTATTGCACTGTGCGCATGAGCCACATTTGTAGTTCCCATTTGGAATGGATGTCAAGAGTGTCTGAGCGAGCTCAGGTGGCATGTCAGATCTCACCAAACTATCTCCAATATTGCGACCATGCTTATAGATCACCAGTGGGGGTTCCTTGAAGAGGTGTGCGATTGTTTGGTCTGATTGCAGAAAATGCCAGTGCTTTTTCAGGATTGCTTTCATTTCCTCCGAACACTTGGTGTACTTGGTGCAAAAGACGGTTGCTTTGTTTTTCTTCGTTGGTTGAGTTTTTAGCAATTCCTCTCTTGGTTTTTGAGATATTTTCATAATTGCAGCATCAAAAGCCACAGATTAGTTTAACCCTGCATAACTGGCTATATGGTAGACCATTCTTGAGGGGAAGAGAATGCATACTATCTGCACATAGCTGGGTATTGCAGTCTGTGGGCTTTGTGTAATGCATCATTCTCTTTGATGATCCATAAGTCCAGGTAGTTTATTTTTCTCTCATCAGTCTGCATGGTGAATTTGAGGTATTCAGAGCTCTTGTATAGTAGAGTTTGGAATTAATTTAGTTCCTGCGGACTTCCTTCCCAAATCAGAAAGACATTATGTATCTCTTCCATAGGAGAATTTTAGAAAGTAGGGGGTCTCTCTGCTTTGTAAAGGAGTGCTTCCTCAAATTGTCCAACAAACAGGTTTGCATAGTTGGGGGATAAGGGGGAGCCCATGGCTACACCCCGAATTTGAAGGAAAAAATCTGACTCAAAGACATTTACATTACATTTACATTTAAGTCATTTAGCAGACGCTCTTATCCAGAGCGACTTACAAAAAGACAAAGTAGTTATTGGACAATACCAGTTCAGTAAACTGTAAGATGCAATCATTGGATGAGGCAAGGGTAGAGTCTCTCCGCTGAAGGAAGTGTTGCAGCGCCTGCAAGCCTCCAGTGTGTGGGATGTTAGTGTACAAGCTCTCCACATCAAACGTGGCCAGCAGGGTGCCCCCTGGTATCCTTCCTAAGCCCTCTATCAATTAGATCATGTGACTAGTCTCTTTGACATAAGATGGGAGATGCTCAACCATTGGTTTAATGTGGTGATCCACAAACTTAAAAAATGTTGGATGTCAAAGAGTCGATGGCTGCTACAATGGATCTACCTGGAGGAGGAGACCGTTTTTTGTGTAATTTAGCAACTGTATAGAAAGTTGGTATCTTAGCAAAATTTACACAAATATTCAAAAAAAATGTGGTGATTTGTCCTGATTCCAAACAGCGTTCCACTGTGTATGAAATATTATGCTGGAATTCCAGGGTAGGGTCATAATTCAGTTTGCGATATAAGTCACTTTTGGATAGTTGTCGGCGACATTCATTCACATAGTCACATTTGTTTTGTATACAAATTCCTCCTCTGTCCAATTTTTTTTAGGATAATCAAAGGATCTGACTAAGTCCCTAAGAGCCACCCTCTTTAAGAGGGTGTGAACAATGCTGAATGGGCGTAGACAAAGGAGAGCGCTCCAGTAGGTACCAAAACATTAAATAGGCAATTTTCTCAAAAGTGAGTTTACAAGTTTATCAACTTTCAAAGCATACTGTAATTACTTTCCCATTGTTCTTCAAATGCAGTGTATGATATACCATTTTGTAGCCTGAGTCTCTACTTTTATCCAATGTAAAAATGTCAAATTTTGCTACATAAGACCGAATCGAGGTGATCGGTCACATATAATAATTAATGAATGACTGTACAGCATCATGTCAATGTGGAGCAGCATAATACACTGAACAAAAATATAAAATGCAACATGCAACAATTTATAAGATTTTCCTCAGTCAAATGAAATAAATGAATTAGAACCTAATCTATGGATTTCACATGACTGGGAATACAGATGCATCTGTTGGTCACAGAATCCTTAAAAAAAGGTAGTCAGTATTTGGTGTGACCACCATTTGCCTCATGCAGCGCGACACATCTCCTTCGCATAGAGTTGATCAGGCTGTTAATTGTGGCCTGTGGAATGTTGTTCCACTTTGGTTTGGGCTGTATCCAAATTGTCATACCTTTATACTGACCTTGTGCCATAATGGGATATTCGGAAATACCGGCACTTAACACAAGGGGCGCTATTTTCAAACTCCACTTAAGACTCTGTAATTTGAATGTTAGCAATCAGTACATGTAAAATCAGTACATGTAAAATCCCATAGATAATGCTAATTAAATGCTAACGATGGCATTGCAAACATTTTATACAGTCTCTGACCTACACTATTTGCAAGACCGACATACATCCCAGCTCAAAGTTATACAAGTAACTCAAAAATACTACTACCAGTTTCCTGCATGCACAAAACAAATATTAGAGCATGGCTCTTGATCCAGGAAGGGATTATCTGCTGTTACCAAGCGAACCTTGATTTTGGAAGATGCTAACCACTTAGCTAGATAAATTAGCAAACCAGTTGCACAACTGCAGAACATTTAGCACATTTTAGACAGTTAACTTAACAGTCATAATATATCTAGCTGGTGAAGAAGCCAAATGTGGAGGTCCTGGGCTGACATGGTTACACGTGGTCTGCGGTTGTGAGGCAGGTTGGATGTACGGCCAAATTCTGTAAAACAATATTGGAGGTGGCTTATGGTAGAGAAATGAACATTCAATTATATGGCAACAGTTCTGGTGGACATTCCTGCAGCCAGCATACCAATTGCACACTCCCTCAAAACGTGAGACATCTGTGGCATTGTATTGTGTGACTAAACTGCACATTTTAGAGTGGCATTTAATTGTCCCCAGTACAAGGTGCACCTATGTAATGATCATACTGTTTAATCAGCTTCATGATATGCCATGTAGGAGAAAATTCATGACTACGGGTGATTTTCCAGTATCTGGACTGTTATCGCAGAAGTAGTGAGCAGAATCAACATATGGTTAATTAATTATGTGTAAGCAGAATAAAGGCTGAGGCCAGGTGAATGAACAGAGCTGGATCAACATAGAGTTAATCAATAGACATGTAAAAACAGAACGTAAGCAGAAAATGTATGCCTGTGCTGTTATAGGCCTGAGGGAACCCATTACCTGGTCCTGTGACTAGCATTGAGACACGCAATTGCATTATGTATGTATGCCTATGCTGTTGTAGGCCTGAGGGAAGTCATTGCCTGGTCCTGTGACTGGCTTTAGGACATGTAGTTGTATTGTATATGTATGTCTGTGCCATTACAGGCTTGGGGAGAGCCATTGTGTAGTCCAATGAGTATCATTCCACAGACACTTGCATTATGTGTGTGTCTTATGTTTGTATCAATGCTATGGATACGCCACCAATAGAATCTGTAAACAAGCAGGAAATGAGACAGAAAGATGATGGTGACGGGATGTTAATCATTTACATAAAAGGGAGTGACCATGTGTGCTATCTGAAGGTGGAAACCTGAGGTCTGTGGAAAGAGAGTTTAGTTGTTCTGGAATTGCTCAGCTTAGTTACTTTTTTTAATAAAGTCTATTTGAATTCTCAAGCTCCGGTATCTGAGAAATATTTGATTCAATATTTCCATGACAGCCACACCTGTCAGGTGGATGGTTTATCTTGGCAAAGGAGAAATGCTCATTAACAAGGGTGTAAAAAAAGTGTGCACAAAATTTGAGAGAAATACGCTTTGTGTGCGTAATGGATATTTCAGGAACGTTTTATTTCAGCTCATGAAACATGGGTCCAACACTTTAAATGTTGTGTTTATGTTTTTATTCAGTATAATAAAGGGGAGATTATAATTAGATATGATGCAGAGGCATAGAATACAGTAACTAGTATATTTTACACTGGTAGCTGACCTTGTACCAAACTTGGTGTATGTTGGCTGGTGTGTGTGTGTTTTGGCAGGTTTTAGTGTGTCGACTGGTGTGTGTGTGTGTTTTACATATCGCAGCAGGTGGTGATGTTACAGAGAGAGGTCCTTTAGATCTTAATAACAGCTTGAGGGGAATACACGTACCATCAGCATTCCTCCATCACCGCCCACATGCATGTCACAACTAATTTACAAGGCATGCTATCCCACTCCAAGCCTCTGTCCAGGTGTATTAGCACAAGTCATAGCCACTCAGACCATCAACATGATTTTTATCTTAGAAAACTCCTTGAGACTACTTGCAAGTAGAGGCTCTTCCTGGATGGCTGGGTTCTTTACTTTCCTACTAGCTGGATGTGGAGGACATGGTTATGATCTAATAAAATATGTCTGTCTGGATGGACTTGACATTGACAGAGGAGACATGAGAGGGAGGGACAGAGGATAAAGAGAGAGAAAGTGACAGAGTAGAAAGAGAGACAGAGGATAGAGAGCCATTAACTGTCCTGATTCTTCACCCTGCTGCCTTGCAGCCCTGCCAGAGACCTGAAGGATGGAGGGAGAGAGATAGAGACAGAGGTGTGTGTGTGTTTGAGGGACATCTGAGGTGAGAGACAGACCACTTTCCAGACAAACCTATTTTATCAGGGAATTTTGATGTCTGAGACAAGGCAGTTAGTCTCAATGTTGAAACAATAAATGTACTGTAAAACTTCCATTGATCATAAAGTCCCCTGCAAGAGATAGACTCTTACAATAGTCAACACGATGAGTAGGTCTGTGTACTCACACAAACACAAACTAGGCTATATCAACTAGGGCTAACATGAGGCATACTACAACAAACAAGTGCCATTTTACAGTGGAAGTAAATAACAGACAACAAATGGGATTAGTGTACTGTATTATTGGAGAAAAGGTATGGAAGGAATAAATTGAAGAGTGGGACAGTGAAGGGTTAAACTCTCAAAAGAAGGGGTCAGAGAGTAACGGATATGGATGATGGTATGTCATGTTATACTCCATGGCATTGCACCACTGTCAGTGTATGCACACTCATGTCAGCCTGCCTGCTTGCCTCTGTCTATATGCATGTGTGTGTGTATGCATGTGTGTGTGTGTGTCTATATATACACACACACACTGAGTGTACAAAACATTAAGAACGCCTTCCTAATATTGAGTTAAAATCCTTCTTTTTAATTAATAAATCTTCTTAGGGTTAGGGTCCTTTTTTCTGAATTTCCGCCTGAAGCCAGGATATGCACTTTGAAGTTTGTAGAAATGTTAAAATAATGTATGAGACTATAACACAAAGAAAAACCCATGCTATTTCAATGTAAAGCTATGGGTCCTATGCAATTCCAGCTTCCACTAGATGTCAACAGTCTTTGTTCAAGGTTTCAGGCTTGTTTCTTCCAAAATGAGGAAGAATTTGAGTTTTGGTACAAGGAGTCACAGTTGGAAATCAGTCAGTGGGTGCGCGACGAAGAGGACGCGCACTTGCTAATTTTACTTTTCTATTGAACTTACTTCTTTCCGTATGAAATATTATAGTTTAATTACATTTTAGGGTACCTGAGGATTGAATAGAAACGTAGTTTGACTTGTTTTAACAAAGTTTAGCGTTAGCTTTTTGGAATCCTTTGTCTGCATGTTGAACGAGTGGATTACTGAAATCGATGGCGCCAACTAAACTGACTTTTGGGGATATAAAGGACTTTATCTAACAAAATGACCATGCATGTTGTAGCTGGGACCCTTGGGATTGCAAACAGAGGAAGAATTTCAAAAAGTAAGTGATTATTTAATCGCTATTTGTGGAAGCCAGCCTGTGGTGGTTGAAAAACATGTTGATGTGGGCCGCCGTCCTCAAACAATCACATGGTATGCTTTCACTGTAAAGCCTATTGTAAATCGGACAATGCAGATAGATTAACAAGAATTTTAGCTTTTAACCGATATAAGATACTTGTTCATAAATGTTTAATATTACGATAATTTATTTGAATTGCACGCCCTCCAATTTCACCGGATGTTGTCGACAGGTGTCCCGCTGACGGGACGCCTAGCCCTAAGAAGTTTCCTCTCTTCATCTACACTGATTTGAAGTGGATTTAACAAGTGACATTAATAAGGGATCATAGCTTCCACCTGGATTCACCTGGTCAGTCTTTGTCATGGAAAATTTTATTTTATTACCCCTTTTTCTCCCCAATTTCGTGGTATCCAATTGGTAGTAGTTACAGTCTTGTCTCATCGCTGCAACTCCCGTACGGACTCGGTGAGAGGCGAAGGTCGAGAGCCATGCGTCCTCCGAAACACAACCCAACCAAGCCGCACTGCTTCTTGACACAATGCACATCCAACCCGGAAGCCAGCCACACCAATGTGTCAGAGGAAACACCGTTCCCCATGGCGACCTGGTCAGCGTGCACTGCGCCCGGCCCGCCACAGGAGTCGCTAGTGCGCAATGAGACAAGGATATCCCTGCCAGCCAAACCCTCCCTAACCCAGACGACGCTGAGCCAATTGTGCGCCGCACCATGGGCCTCCCGGTCACGGCCGACTGTGAACCCAGAATCTCTGGTGGCACAGCTAGCACTGCGATGCAGTGCCTTAGACCACAGCGCCACCCGGGAGGCTATGGAAAGAGTTCTTAATGTTTTGTACACTCCATGTATATTATACGTATGTGTGAGAGCAAGTGCAAGTGTGTGTGTATCAGTGTGCAACTCTGTCCTTACACTGAATGGTGTAAGACCTGTGATTCAGTGTAGGTTCAATGACAATGGTAACACTTGTGGAAAGCATTAGTGATTGATTCTCAGTCATGTTTCAGAAATCCTCTGATCCAATCCCTTTATAGTTCACTACCTTTGGTCCAAAATAGTGCACTATAAAGGGAATAGGGTGCCATTTGAGATGTAAACTTAGTCCCCCATAACACTCTGCTAGCCTTAGAGTAGCTAAGTGTGATCCTTCCAATAGCAATTCAGGGTTATATCAGCTTAATACAAAATTATATAATACAAACGTGAGTTTGTGGTCCAATTATTGCATAGTAAATAAATTATTGCATGAGGAAATAAAATATGTAATCAGAGTATCAACCTGAATGGTTAAAATTATGACTTACATATGGTAAACAAAACAAACATTTAACAGTATGAGGAGAGAGAGAGACAAAATAAGAAAAAATAGAGGGATGTGGGTTAGAGATCCTGTATGTGTGATGATACGGGTGAGATTAATGATGTACATGTAACTGCCAAAATAATGGAAACCCTTGAGTAAATGAGGGATACAAAGTAGGTGTGGTGCCTTAGTTAATTAACATCCCAACATGGTTAGGGTAATGTATAAAATGCTGGGCAGGCCATTATTTTGGCTACCATGGCTATGCCCCAATAGGATGACAATTTCCCCATCCACAGGGCACGAATGGTCACTGAATGGATTGATGAGCATGAAAACTATGTACAGTAAACCATATGTCATTGCCATCCCAGTCACCAGATCTCAACTCAATTGAACACTTATGGGAGATTCTGGAGTGGAGCCTGAGGCAGCGTTTTCCACCACCATCATCAAAACACCAAATTATAGAAGTTCTCATGGAAGAATGGTATCGCATCCTGCCAATAGAGTTCCAGACACTTGTAGAATGTATGCCAAAGTGCATTGAAGCTGTTCTGGCGGTTTGTAGTGGCCCAACGCCCTATTAAGACACTTTATGTTTGTGTTTCCTTTATTTTGGCAGTTACTTGTAGGCGTGTGTGTGTTAGAGAAAGAGAGAAAGGGGGATAAGACACAGGTCAGTAAGCAGCACCATTTATCTTCCTGCATCATTAGCCCCGGCGATGTAGCCCAGGATCCTGAACCACCATGGAGTACGCTCTGACTCTTTATCTCTCTGTCCCTCACTTCATCTCTCTTTCTCTCCCTCTTTCCCCCTCCATCTCTCTACCCCAATATATCTCTTTCCCTCTACCCCATCTCTCTCTCCCTCCCTCCCTCGCTTGCTCTAGCCCCATCCTTCACTCTCTAACACTGGCCATGAATGTCAAGGAGGTTTGGCTTGGCATAAAGCCTGGTCAGCTCTCTGCCCACCACCAAACCCCTGCCACGCTGCAAGGTCATACCAGACCCTGCAGGTACAACCCCTAAATGTTCTACCAGTGAAAACTTCCAGTACATAAAACTACTAAGAGAGAGCGAGCGTAAGAGAGATAGAGAGATGCCCTGTTATCTATTATATCTGATTGATTCCATCTGGTCCAATGTGTTACGGTCGAGCTACAGGAAGATGATACAGCTTCAGAGTTCGGTAAGGTGTTTGTGTGTGTGTGTAACCACACAACAGCCATTTTGTAGGGGTTTAAACTAGACCTGTCCTTCAACCCGTTCTCAACCCGTTCCCCAAATACCTTTCCCAGTACTATTCTACCACCCCCTAAATGACTAAATTGTATTAATTTACATTAAACCTCACGAGGAACAACTCAGTGCGACATAATCTCCATATTTTACACACTAAATTGCACTTCATCGCAATTTGGGGGATTGGGAACAGGTGTTGTAGCACCACCTTCTATTTGATTCCATAGTAACTATATATTCTAGTGAATGAGGTGTCACTTGGCTGCTTAACCGTGTGTTAAAACACCTCCAATCTTCATATTCATAAAAAGCGGGAATGAAGCCACATCTGTGTGGATGTTCAAATCGCTACCTAGCGCCGCTGAAAATTGTAGAGCCGTTAAATGAAGCAAAAGTGAGACACTCCGAAAGATGGAAGTTCCTTTTTAGCACAGCGAAGAATTCAGAGTTTGCTCGTTTCACGATGAGATGAGGAGCTCTTTTCATTAGACTAGGAGGGTGACAGAGGACTCGGTAAGGACATTTGTCGTCTGACTGATACCCATTAGACACTAACTTTGACTGACTCACATGAAGGCTCGTGGCGGTCGCATTGCAACTCGTGGACTGGGGCTTCCAGCCTAAACCTTATGACATGTTTGCAAGTACTGTCTTAGGCTTGAATTTTATAGTATTTTTTTATTTAAAAAATAATATAATTTTATTTGTCACATGCACTGAATACAACGTGTAGACCTTACCGTGAAATGCTTACTTATAAGCACTTACCCAATAATGCAGGGTTTTTTAAAAGTTTGCTAAATAAATAAACTACAGGAAAAATAGTAACACAATTAAATACCTGACAAGGCCATATAAAAGGGGTATGGGTTAGTCGAGGTAATTGAGGTATTTGTAAATGTAGGTAGGGGAGGGGTAAAGTGACTATACATAGAAAATAAAACAGAGTAGCAGCAGCATATGTGAAGAGTGTGAAGGAATGTGAATGTACTGTATGTGTTTGTGTGTGTGTGTCCCATGCCAACTCTTTTCAGCCTCCTGAGGGGAGAGGTTGTTGTCCTGGCACCACATTGCAAGGTCTCTCACCTCCTCCCTATAGGCTGTCTCATCGTCGTCGGTGATCAGGCCTACCACCGTTGTGTCATCTGTAACCTTAAAGATGGTGTTGAAATCGTGCCTGGCCACACAGTTGTGGGTGAACAGGGAGTACAGGGGGGGATTAAGAACGCACCCTTGAGGGGCCCCCGTGTTGATGGTCAGCGTGGTGGATGTGGTGTTGCCTACCCTCACCACCTGGAGGTGGCCCATCAGGAAGTCCAAGATCCAGTTGCAGAGGGAGGTGTTCAGTCCCAGGGACCTTAGCTTAGTTATGAGCTTGGAGTGCACTATGGTGTTGAACGCTGAGCTGTAGTCAATGAACAGCACTCTCACATAAGTCTTCCTTTTGTCCAGGTGGGAAAGGGCAGTGTGGAGTGCAATAGTGATTGCGTCATCTGTGGATCTGTTGGGAGGGTATGCGAATTGAAGTGAGTCTAGGGTTTCTGGAATGATGATGTTGATGTGAGCCATGATCAGCCTTTCAAAGCATTTCATGTCTACAGATGGCTACAGATGTGAGTGCTACAAGGCGGCAGTCATTTAGGCTAGTTACAAACGCAAAAAAAAAAAATTGTAACACAATTGGTCAGGAGCCCGTAAAACGGCGCCATTCTTCCATCAGGGTTATCATTAGGGCGTCGTCCGGGTTTGGCCGGTGTAGGCCATCATGGAAATAAGAATTTGTTCTTAACTGACTGAAATAAATAATAACTGAAATAAAAGGTTAAATAAAAAATAAGAAAATAAGAAAGGGACAGCCAGGACCACGCTTACCACATGCTCAGGAAAAAACTCTGGGCCCAGCTAAGGTAGAACCTACAATTATGGCCAGGTATTTTTAATGGTTAGGTCATGTGATGAGAAAAAATAAATGTGGGAGTTTTTCCAGACCATGTACCCCCGGACCAAACTCTTGGCCCACATTCTCAATATGGACATGGTTTACCCCTAGGTTCTTATCTCCCTGTAAGAAAGAAAGTGTCTCTCTCTCCTTTTGGGTGGACAGGTAGAGAGGGTAGTTATTCTGTCAGCACGAGATGGAGAGTGTATTTATCTTGTCGTTGAAGATAGACAGCATATTTATTTAGGAGTTTAGGATGGAGCCCATATTGCGGCGACTAGTGTTCAGGGAGTATCCCTCCACGTCCGAGTGAGGGAGTGATTTTCCATCGGTGGGACGGCACATGCACACAGCAAACAACACACACACACAGAGACACAGAGAGAGAGAGACTGAATGTTCTGACTATGAATGTGGGTTGCCAGACAGGAGACAAGCAGCATATTGCCTTTCACCTGCCCTTGGGGTGCGATAGGAACAAACAAACACAAAGACGTATAAACAGTGTTTTGAGCACCATAACAAACGACAGGTCCCGTAACAAACAACAAGCACCACCATACAATTATATAACCACAGAATTAAATAAAACATTTAACATTTTAACATAAAACAATTAATTTGATCATGTAATTCTATTAGAGCCCGACCGATTCCGATTTTAGTGTGGAAATATTCACCGATATATCTTCCAATATTTGTATTATTATAGCTGGAATCAGGGGCGCAACTTTCATTGGGGACATGTCCCCCACACATTCTGAAATTGCATGTTTGTCCCCCTCAGTTATATCATTGGAATGTGATACAAAACAGGGCAATAATGTGATTTAGGACCATGCGGACACCTCTGAGTGGTCGGGTAGGCTGCATGTTGATCTGACTGGATAAAAAAATATATATAATTGCACCCCTGGCTGGAATATATATATATATATATATATATATATTTGTTTTGTGCTTAAAACAGCCCTACAAAGATACTCAGAAAGTGTAAGAATTTAGGATCATCAGAAAGGTCATATTTGTTTATGGAAAAACGGTTTTACACTCTAGTCTAGTAAAAGGAGGATAAAACTGCACTGATTCCAGCCAAAGAATTGCCTATGCACTGAAGAATGAGCTGCTAGAAAACAACATATTAGTATTTAGCTATGTTTCCATTGATTGAAGGGCTGTAGCCAATGAATTCTGGTAGTTGTCACTTGAAAGGAAAAACATCAATAACAAAATTCACCGTTCGCACAGCGCTGGCTCTCGCACAAAGGGTTAGAGTTTAGCGTAGGGACGTCCCGAGGATCCCAGATAGCATGAACTGTGTCAAGTACTCACAGTGAACTGCATCAAGTACTCTCACACAGCTAGTTAGCTGGCTGGCTAGCTAGCTAGCTAGTATCTAGCACCCATCATGGAAATGGGGGTGGCGTCTGGCGAAACATGAATTTGGACCAGTCCCTATCAAGTGACAATGAACCCATACATCAAAACGTAGTGACGAAGTGCTACTTTGTAACCTGCAAAGTCATGTTTTGGCGCTACATTAGTGTCCAGACTTAGTGTAGCGCGCCAAGGCAAGATAGGCTTATTTTTGGGATCCCGAGTGGCACAGCGGTCTAAGGCACTGCATTCTCAGTGCTAGAGGCGTCACTACAGACACCCTGGTTCGAATCCAGGCTGTATCACAACCGGCAGTGATTGGGAGTCCCATAGGGCGGCGCACAATTGGCCCGGCGTCGTCGGGTTTGGCCGGTGTAGGCCGTCATTGTAAATAAGAATTTGTTCCTAACGGACTTGCCTAATTAAACAAAGGTTAAAAAAACATGAAAATATATAGCCATGCAAAGAGTGCAAAAAGGTTCAATTCTATGAAGTGCTTTTTTGCAGAGTGTTTTCTCAGCATCTAATATCGGTCCTTTTCAATGGATTAAACGCTGATACAAATACATTGGTAAAAGGCTAATATTGGCAGATAATATCAGTCAACTGATAAATCCGTCAGGCTTAAATTTCTATGGATATAGCATTGACGTAGTCACGATATCCTAATTTGGAGCCATCTAAGAGCAATCTAAATTAATCTTCAAATTAATAACTCTACTTTATCTAGGGAATAAGTCAGCATCACTCTATCCACTTGAGGTGTTCAACTGTATTTAGCATAGAGGCTAATGTGATGTACTGTCTAGTACTTAATGCAATGACTCATTCTCATAACAATGCTATAAGCCTCTGCCGCATACCCCATGTGTGTAACTTATACCGTTCAGTTTCCAGGCTGCCTAAGGAAAACAGATCTGTTGGAATGCATCAGTTAAACACATAGGGTACCACTTTCCTCCCAGTCACCTCCCAGCTCATTATCCACAGGGCAACTGTGTTGGCAACCGGGTCAAGCCTCTATGGTAAAAGAGCCGTAATGGAGGAAGCTGGAGGGGGTTCACAAGCTCCTCAGACATGGTAACAGAAGACAGAGGCCAAATGTTCCATGTGTTCCACAGCGTTCCTCACCACTACACCACCTCAAACGGTGTCAAAGGAAACGCCCACTCAGACAGATGACTGCTGGGTTTCTAATCATGCAATCCACAGAGGATCGTCTTCCCTGGGAAGACAGTGAAACATCAGCAGGTAGTTGGGAGATTGCAGGGATAATGTCGAAGCTAGCATTTCTCGCAGTGGGAGACTGGTCAAAAGATAACCTCCATTATACAGCCCGTAAGGAATCAGACGTCTAATTGTAGCTGTGAACACGTCCATAACTACCACGGAGGGGAAGAAACAACAACACATGCAATTGATTGCAGTGCTTAAAAATTTTGATAAATAGTGTGGTTTATAACAAGGGACATTTGCACTAGAAGTACTTCATACAGCAACTACATATTGAGCTACTGTGCCAATCTAATACTGAACTACTTAGTATTAAACAGTAAGTAAGATGGTTAGCAATGTAAATCGGAATGTATATACATTTGTTTTATAAGAACAATTTGACAGAAACAAAACAGTCCATACCTTCCAGATGAGAAGATTTTTTTTTTACAAATGGGGAAATTCAAGATTAATCAAACAAACACATACTGAATGGGAGGGTGACATTGGAGCTCAACTGTAGTTTCAAAGACAGTAAGGGGGCATAGGGGGCAGGGCAGACAGGCGGGCTATTTTTGGCCCTTGTCCAATCACCATCACTCACTATGTGGTGTGGGTGTGACCCTTCTATTTCCCAGACCTGCTGGGGTATCGATCGGCATTGCCTCTCCAGGTGCCTTGCCCCTCATCAATCGGGCAATTTGAGAGGTGGAGAGGGGGAGAGAGAGAGATAAATCAGTAAAGAAAAACTTAAATTGCCTTTTCTGTCTCAGTGAGAGGGCCCCTCTGACTTTGACATTTTGAGTTGATGTCACAGGAGGTTGGTGGCACCTTAATTGGGAGCAATGAAGTGGTGACACAGGTTACTGTACTAAACCTCAAATTACCTCTAAGTCCCGCAGAAAAATCGCAAAACTTTTAGTGGAGCAACCACTAACCACAAAGAGTAAAATTACTAATTTTGAATGGGTGTCGAAGGATCCATATGCTCATGATCATTAGGCACCAAACATATTTTTTGGGGACTGAAACACCTTGACTTGTCCAATGAGAAACACTCATTTTTGTTTTCCCTTGCAAAAAACATTTAGCTACAGAGTACACTAATAAACATGACCCAGTCTTCTGTCCCCAGCTAGTCTCAAGAGTCCATGTGCTATGAGGAGCATGGGCTGGGACTGCTGATACAAAGTAGCTGACATGTTACACAAGTAATTACTGGACATACTGCTGGACATCTATCTGGATGGTGATTGATAAGATGCGCTCATTGACTAGGCCTTCAATATCTATTTGTTGTCACTGCCTTTACTGCCAGGGCCATTATTGACGTGACAAAGGATTTCTGGTCAGGAGATACAGTGCCTTCAGAAAGTATTCAGACCCATTGACTTTTTCCACATTTTGTTACGTTACAGCCTTATTCAAAAAAGTATTTAATTGTTTTTCTCCCTCAATCTTCAAAGAATAACCCATTATGACAAAGCAAAAACAGGTTTTTGGAAATGTTTGCCAATGTATGTATATATATGTAAGATATATATATATATATATATATATATATACTGTGAGAGACGGAATCTAAAACAATAATCCAGAAAATCACATTGTATGATTTTAAGTAATTAATTAGCATTTTATTGCATGACATAAGTATTTGATCACCTACCAACCAGTAAGAATTCCGGCTCTCACAGACCTGTTAGTTTTTCTTTAAGAAGCCCTCCTGTTCTCCACTCATTACCTGTATTAACTGCACCTATTTGAACTCGTTACCTGTATAAAAGACACCTGTCCACACACCCAATCAAACAGACGCCAACCTCTCCACAATGGCCAAGACCAGAGAGCTGTGTAAGGACATCAGGGCTAAAATTGTAGACCTGCACAAGGCTGGGATGGGGTACAGGGCAATAGGCAAGCAGCTTGGTGAGAAGGCAACAACTGTTGGCGCAATTATTAGAAAATGGAAGAAGTTCAAGATGACGGTCAATGACCCTCGGTCTGGGGCGCCATGCAAGATCTCACCTCGTGGGGCATCAATGATCATGAGGAAGGTGAGGGATCAGCCCAGAACTACACGGCAGGACCTGGTCAATGACCTGAAGAGAGCTGGGACCACAGTCTCAAAGAAAACCATTAGTAACACACTACGCCGTCATGGATTAAAATCCTGCAGCGCACGCAAAGTCCCCCTGCTCAAGCCAGCGCATGTCCAGGCCCATCTGAAGTTTGCCAATGACCATCTGGATGATCCAGAGGAGGAATGGGAGAAGGTCATGTGGTCTGATGAGACAAAAATAGAGCTTTTTGGTCTAAACTCCACTCGCCGTGTTTGGAGGAAGAAGAAGGATGAGTACAACCCCAAGAACATCATCCCAACCGTGAAGCATGGATGTGGAAACATCATTCTTTGGGGATGCTTTTCTGCAAAGGGGACAGGACGACTGCACCGTATTGAGGGGAGGATGGATGGGGCCATGTATCGCGAGATCTTGGCCAACAACCTCCTTCCCTCAGTAAGCACATTGAAGATGGGTCGTGGCTGGGTCTTCCAGCATGACAACAACCCGAAACACACAGCCAGGGCAACTAAGGAGTGGCTCCGTAAGAAGCATCTCAAGGTCCTGGAGTGGCCTAGCCAGTCTCCAGACCTGAACCCAATAGAAAATCTTTGGAGGGAGCTGAAAGTCCGTATTGCCCAGCGACAGCCCCGAAACCTGAAGGATCTGGAGAAGGTCTGTATGGAGGAGTGGGCCAAAATCCCTGCTGCAGTGTGTGCAAACCTGGTCAAGAACTACAGGAAACGTATGATCTCTGTAATGGCAAACAAAGGTTTCTGTACCAAATATTAAGTTATGCTTTTCTGATGTATCAAATACTTATGTCATGCAATAAAATGCAAATTAATTACTAAAAATTCATAATGTGATTTTCTGGATTTTTGTTTTAGTTTCCGTCTCTCACAGTTGAAGTGTACCTATGATAAAAATTACAGACCTCCACATGCTTTGTAAGTAGGAAAACCTGCAAAATCGGCAGTGTATCAAATACTTGTTCTCCCCACTGTATATATATATATCATATTTACATAAGTATACAGATAATTTACTAAGTACTTTATTGAAGCACCTTTGGCAGTGATTAAAGCATAGAGTCTTCTTGGGTATGGAACTACAAGTTTGGCACACCTGTATTTGGAGAGTCTCTCCAGATATGTTCAATAGGGTTCATATCCAGGCTCTGGCTGGGCCACTTAAGAACATTGAGGCTTGTCCCGAAGCCACTCTTGCGTTATCTTGGCTGTGTGCTTAGGGTTGTTGTCCTGTTAGAAGGTCAACCTTTGCCCCAGTCTGAGGTCCTGAGTGCTCTGGAGCAGGTTTTTAAATCAAGGATCTCTCTGTACTTTGCTCCATTCATTTTTCCCTCAATCCTGACTAGTCTCCCAGTCCCTGCCGATGAAAAACATCCCCACAGCATGATGCTGCCACCACGCTTCTCCGTACCAATAGTGACAGGTTTCCTCCAAATTTAATGCTTGGAATTCAGGCCAAAGAGTTCAATCTTGGTTTCATCAGACCAGAGAATTTTGTTTCTTATGGTCAGAGTCTTTAGGTAACTTTTGGCAAACTCCAAGCAGGAGTGGCATCTGTCTGGCCACCACCATAAAGGCCTGATTGGTGGAGTGCTGCAGAGATGGTTGTCCTCCTGGAAGGTTCTCCCACCTCCACAGAGCAACTCTAGAGCTCTGTCAGAGTGACCATCAGGTTCTTGGTCAGCTCCCTTACCAAGGCCCTTCTCCCTTGATTGCTCAGTTTGGCCGGGTGGCCAGCTCTAGGAAGAGTCTTGGTTTTTCCAAACTTCTTCCATTTAAGAAATGGTGTTCTGTGTTCTTGGGGACCTTCAATGCTGCAGAAATGTTTTGTTACCCTTCCCTAGATCTGTGCCTCGACACAATCCTGTCTCGGAGCTCAATGGACAATTCCCTCGACCTCATGGCTGGGTTTTTGCTCTGACATGCACTGTCAACTGTGGGACCTTATATAGACAGGTGTGTGCCTTTCCAAATCATGTCAAATCAATTGAATTTACCACAGGTGACTCCAATCAACTTTTTAGAAACAGCTCAAGGACGATCAATGGAAACAGGATGCACCCGAGTTCAATTTTGAGTCTAATTGCAAAGGGCCTGAATGCTTATGTAAATAAGGTATGTTTTTCATTTTTAATACAATTGCAAACGTTTCTAAAAACCTGTTTTCGCTTTGTCATTATGGGGTATTGTGTGTAGATTGCTGAGTAAAAAAAAAAAAGTAATCTATTTTAGAATAAGGCTGTAACGTAACAAAATGTGGAAAAAGTCAAAGGGTCGGAAATATTTCCGAATGCACTGTATGGAGACAGCTACATCCTGATGGAGAATAGGGCTCTTGAATAGTTTTAAAATGCATCCTTCCTACCTTGATTCCCTAACATAACTATAAAATGCCTTCCTAAGAAAAATTGGGAATTGCCTCATTTCATTCATTAATGGGCACTTTTTCTTCATTTTTTCTCTACACAAGATGGCCCAATACAACAAGCTATGGACTAGTCACAAAATGGAATTTGGAAGTTGAAAAGCCAGGCCGACATAATGTCCTTAGAGTACAATAGCCATCTTCACACCACTGCCTGGGTTCCATCTTTCTCCACAGTAGCAATAATGGTATGTCAGGATGGCCTTGAGAACTATTAGCTTAGATTCTAAATGACGTGGGGTATGTCCCAAATGGCATCCTATTATGTATATAGTGCACTACTTTTGACCAGAGTTCTATGGGACCTGGGCCCACATCCACAAAGCATCTCAGAGTAGGAGTGCTGATCTAGGATCTGTCCATATAATCTTACTCACTGATCTAAAGGCAAAACTGATCTTAGATCAGCACTCCTACTCCAAGAAGCATTGTGGTTACAGGCCCAGGTCAAAAGTTGTACACTATGTAGGGAATAGGGCGCCATTTGGGATGCAGCAACAGTGTGTCAGACAATGGAGTGTATTTCCCACTTTACAAGCCCTGACTGGTAAAAAGATAGCAAATATAAGAAAGCGGGAGAACGTCAACTGCAATCATGGAGAACACAGTCCTACTACCCACGTGAGTTTGTGTGTGTGTGTGTGTGTGTGTGTACACTGACAATAACTGTTCTGTAAGTAGAACACTTCCACCCACGCCCTGCTTGTGGAATGAATAGAACATCTGCAGGCAATTGCAAGAGAGGGAGAGAGGCACAGAGAAAAAGAGAGCGTGAGAGAGATGGCGAGAGGGAAGAGAGAGCGGAGATATATAGATAAAGAGTCAACGAGAGAGCGAGAGAGGCTGAGCGAGAGAGAGGTAGAGAAAGGAGAGAGAGAGAGACCTGGCTCTCAAGAGAAGACAGGCTATGTGCACACTATCCACAAATTTAGGTGGAAACTGAGCTGCACTTCCTAACCTCCTGCCAAATGGATGACCATATTAGAGACACATATTTCCCTCAGATTACACAGAACCACGAAGAATTCAAAAACAAATACAATTTTGATCAACTCCCATATCTATTGGGTGAAATACCACCGTGTGCAGTCACAGCATCAAGATTTGTGACCTGTGGCCAGAAGAAAAGAGAAACTAATGAAGAACAAACACCATTGTAAATACAACCCATATTTATGTTAATTTATTTTGTACTTTGTGTATTTTAACTATTTGCACATCGTTGCAACACTGGATATAGACATGACATTTTAAATGTCTTTATTATTTTGTAACTTTTGTGAGTGTAATGTTTACTGTTAATAAATCCCCTTAAAAAAAGGAGAGAGATATTCTCCCTCACAGCCTCTTCATGCCTCGTGCCAACACCATATAATTATCCCTCTAGGGTGGAGGAGAGAGGGAGAGAAGACTCATCCCTTTGTTCCTGCTCTCTCTCTGTGTTCCGGGGTGTCGGGAGCTCTAACGGACCTGGGTCTGATCCAGAGGTGTGCGATGCAGCATGAGAAAAAGAGGAGAGGTGATGACAGACGGCCCTGTCTCGCACCCAATACGGCCCGTCTTCAGAGAGCTTAGGCTCTAAAGAGCTTTCACGATGGTGAGAGCAGGAGCTCTCCTCTGCTCCCTCTTTCTGAGTTTCTGTCTCCCAATTTCTGCTTCTCTTTCTCTCAATCTCTCTTTCTCTCCCTCCCTCTCCCTCCCTCCCGATCACTCCTTCTGTTTCTCTTTCTCTCCTTCTCCTTGTCTTCCCTTTTTTAATCTCACCCGCTCATTGTTGTTTGCCAGCTGTAAAGCCAGTGTGGGGTTGAGAGAGAGCCCGGTGGCTGAGGTTGCTGCTGAGCCCCTCTCACTTTGTTTAATCCGTGGCACTGGGAGAGTTGGAAGAACACAATGATAGTGTGTTTGGCTACTGATATCTCACTAATACTGCCACAATCCCCTACTAGTCCCAGTGGATACAGGCTCCATGCCTTGTCCAAATCCCTCTAAACCCTGGTCTTTTTGTATACATTTACATTGGATGAAAAATACTCCTTCCTTAAAAATATGAATGGTGTCACTTGTAGAGGATTCATTGACCCTGGACTTTGTAGTGGTATGCGTTGCTAGCACAAAATAATGAATGAGATGTTTGTGCCTTTTTCCCCAAATGAAATTAGAGGGTTTTATGCAAATCCAAGATATTCACAGGAACTGGACAAAATTAAGATATAATATCAAGGGAAAAGAGGAATGTCTGCTTTGCTGTTTTCAAAGTTAAAGGTTTTCAATTCCATTATCTCAGATGCGTTTCAATTTCAGGACTCTTGATGTACTACTAATAGTGTACTTATACATGTATTCCAGCTGTGCCCTTGACTCATTGAGTGCTTCCTAATAATATCTCCATCCTCCTGAAGTGTATACTCATTCACTAATTTCCACAAATCTAAAAGCATTTCAATGGTGGAGGCATGGGCTGCTGGGATATTCTAACATTTCTTACATCAGTAATTTCCTTTCAAATGAAGGGAAGTGAACAATGCACACTTTGGGAGTGAGGACAGATAAATTGAACAAAGCCATTGGTTCTCGTAAGGAAAGAAGGAAAATCAAGATGGCTCCGACAGAGATGGTCGCCTCACTTCACGTCATTAGGAAACTATGCAGTAATTAGTTTTTCATGTATTACTTGTTACGTTGTTAGCCCAGAAAATCTTAAGTGTTATTACATACAGCCGGGAAGAACTATTGAATATAAGAGCGACATCAACTTACTAACATTACGACCAGGAATACGACTTTCCAGAAACTGATCCTTTGTTCGGACCTCCACCCTGGACATTGGATCTAATCCCAGAGGCCGACCCAAAACAATGACGTCGCCGCAGGAGAGACAGACCGAGCGGCCTCCTGGTCATACTTAGAAGCCGAGCACACCATCCACCGCTTCCAAGCATATTACTCGCCAATGTCCAGTTTCTAGACAACTCTAGGTACGAGTTGCCTTCCAGAGAGACATCAGAGATTGTAACATTCTCTGTTTCACGGAAACATGGCTCACTCGGGATATGTTGCCAGAGTCGGTACAGCCACCGGGATTCTTCATGCATCGCGCCGACAGAAACAAACATCTCTCTGGTAAGAAGTGCGAGGGCGTATGCCTCATGATTAACGACTCATGGTGTAATCATAACAACACAGAGGAACTAAGACCTTTTGTTCACCTGACCTAGAATTCTTCACAATCAAATGCCGACCGCATTATCTTCCAAGAGAATTATCTTCTATTATAGTCACAGCCGTGTATATACCCACCAAGCAGATACCTTGACGGCCCTGAAAGAACTTCACTGAACTCTATGTAATCTGGAAACCATATATCCTGAGGCTGCATTTACTGTAGCTGGGGATTTCAACAAAGCTAATTTGAGAACAAGGTTACCTAAATTCTACCAGCACATTGATTGTTGTACCCCTTCAAGCAAAACATTTGACGAATGCAACTCTAACGTCCGCGATGCATACAAGGCCCTCCCCCGCCCTCCATTCGACAAATCTGACCATGACTCCATCTTGTTGCTACCATCCTATAGGCAGAAATTAAAAAACACGTTGCGCCCGTGTTTAGATCTATCCAATGCTGGTCTGACCAATCGGATTCCACGCTTCAAGATTGCTTCGATCACGTGGACTGGGATATGTTCCAGGTAGCCTCAGACAATAACATCGACGTACACGCTGACTTGGTGAGTGAGTTTATTAGGAAGTGCATTGGAGATGTTGTACCCACTGTGACTATTAAAACCTTCCCTAACCAGAAACCGTGGATTGATGGCAGCATTCGCGCAAAACTGAAAGCACGATCATACAAGCAAAGTGTCAATATAGAGACAAAGTAGAGCTGCAATCAACGGCTCAAACATGAGACGTACGTGACAGGGTCTACAGACAATCACGGATTACAAAAATAAAACCAGCCCCGCTGCAGACATCGATGTCTCGCTCCCAGACAAATTAAACAACTTCTTTGTGCGCATTGAGGACAATACAGTGCCACCAACATGGCCCGCTACCAAAGACTATGGGTTCTCCTTCAACGTGGCTGACGTGAGTAAAACATTTAAATGTGTTAACCCAAGCAAGGCTGCCGGCCCAGACAGCATACCTAGCTGCGCCCTCAGAGCATGCGCAGACCAGCTGGCTGGTGTGTTTACGGACATATTCAATCAATCCCTATCCCAGTATGCTGTCCCCACATGCTTCAAGATGGCCACCATTGTTCCTGTTCCCAAGAAAGCTAAAGTAACTGAACTAAATGACTATCGCCCCATAGCACTCACTTCTGTCATAAAAGTGCTTTGAGAAACTAATCAAGGATACACACTCCAATTTGCTTACCCCCCCAACAGACGATGCAATCGCCAACACACTGCACACTGCCATATCCCATCTGGACAAGAGGAATACCTATGTAGGAATGCTGTTCATGGACTAAAGCTCAGCATTCAACACCATAGTACCCTCCAAACTCATCATTAAGCTTGAGACCCTGGGTCAGGACCCCGCCCTGTGCAACTGGGTACTGGACTTTGAGGGGCCGTCCCCCGGGTGGTGAACGTAGGAAACAACATCTCCACCCCGCTGATCCTCAACTCTGGGGTCCCACCAGGGTGCATTCTCAGTCCTCTCCTGTACTCCCTGGTTCACCCATGACTGCATGGCCATGCACACCTCCAACTCAATCATCAACTTTGCAGATGACACAGTGGTAAGCTTGATTACCAACAACGACGAGACAGCCTACAGGGAGGAGGTTAGGGCACTTGGATTGTGTTGTCAGGAAAATAACCTCGCACCCCCCGATCCACATTGACGGGACAGCAGTGTAGAAGGTGGAAAGTTTTAAGTTCCTCGGCGTACTCATGGACAAACTGAAATGGTCCACCCACACAACAGCGCCTCTTCAACCTCAGGAGGCTGAAGAAATTTGTCTCGTCACCTAAAACCCTCACAAACTTCTACAGATGCACAATCGAGAGCATCCTGTCGGGCTGTATCACCGCCTGGTATGACAACTGCACTGCGGTAGTGCGGTCTGAACAACGCATCACCGGGTGCAAACTACCTGCCATCCAGGACACATACAGCACCCAATGTCACAGGAAGGCCAAAAAGATCATCAAGGACAACAACCACCTGAGCCACTGCCTGTTCACCCCACTATCATCCAGAAGGTGAGGTCAGTACAGGTGCATCAAAGTTGGGACCGATAGCTTCTATCTCAAGGCCATCAGACCTTAGAGAGGCTGCTGCCAACATACAGACTCAAATCACTGGCCACTTTAATAAACAGATGTAATAATGGTATCACTAGTCACTTTAAATAATACCACTTTAATAATGTTTACATATCCTACATTACTCATCTCATGCTGTATTTTATGCCATATTTTGCATCTTGCCTATGCCGCACGGCCATCGTGCATCAAAATATTTATATGTACATATTCTTATTCCATCCCCTTACATTGTGTGTGTATAAGGTATTTGTTGTGAATTTGTTCGATACTTGTTAGATATTACTGCACTGTTGGAACTAGAAGCACAAGAATTTCGCTACACCTGCATTAACATCTGCTAACCATGTGTATGTGACTAGGGTTGCACATTTTGGGGAATATTCAGAGGTGGAAACTTTCTGTAGGAATTAACGGGAAAATATGGGAATTAACAGAAAGATATATAAATGTAGATATTTTTAGCACTGGATATATTTACCATATCATATGGAGACAGAAACAGAAACAGAAATGTTCTACCTTATCATAAGTATACATAAATGCAAATGATTAAATCCTTCCAATAGAACAAAAAACGATTTAGTTACGAATTGAGCTTTAATTAAATGAGTTGACTCTTCACATGGGATGATTTCACTGAACAACAAAAGGGAATATTGTTTGATCCCCAATGATCCATTGCATCTCCCAAAAACGTTTTCAACAATACATCTGTAAAATGATAGTCTAGAAACTAAAGCTTTGGTTATCTTCCTCTCAGCCTTCAAGTCTTCTCCATGGACCTCATCAATGTCCACTTCTTGAACATCAGACTCTGAGGGCTCATCTTCACTGTCCAACCTTGTTGAGGATGGCTTATTGTCAGGCTCAAAAAGCCACAAATTTGCCCGGATGGCCACCAATTTGTCAACCCTTGTATTGGTCAGCCTGTTGCGTGCTTTGGTGTGTGTTCCCAAACAAGGACCAGTTGCATGATGGAGGCAACAGGGGAAAGAGCCTGATCCACAAAGTCACTTCCACCAGGTGGCTGATGAGATATGTTGACACGACTGCCATATTGCATCACTGTCCCAAAGCCCTTGCTTGGAAGTGTACTTCGCCAAGAACCTTGCCCTCATCCAGGCTGAGATGGCGAGCCACAGTAGTGATGACACCATAGGCCTTGTTGATCTCTGCACAAGACAGGACGCTCTTGCCAGCATACTTGGGGTCCAACATGTACGCTGCGGCGTGTATGGACTTCACACAGAAGTCTTCACGCTTTTTGATGTATTTCAGAACTGCAGTTTCCTCTGCTTGGAGCAACAGTGAAGTGGGCAGGGCAGTACGTATTTCTTCTCTTACATCTGCAAGCAGAGTCTGAACATCAGACAGAATGGTATTGTCTCCCTAAATCCGTGCAATGGCTACTGCTATAGGTTTCAGGAGTTTCAGGCTGCTTACCACTCTCTCATAAAATACATAATCCAGAAGGATCCTCTTGATGGGGCTGTCCATATCGGCAGATTGTGATATGGCCATTTTTTGGAGACACCTTCCCCTCCAGGAGACTGTCCAACATGATGACAACACCACCCCAACGGGTGTTGCTGGGCAGCTTCAATGTGGTGCTCTTATTCTTCTCACTTTGCTTGGTGAGGTAGATTGCTGCTATAACCTCATGACCCTTCACATACCTAACCATTTCCTTGGCTCTCCTGTAGAGTGTATCCATTGTTTTTAGTGCCATGATGTCGTTGAGGAGCAGATGCAATGCATGATTTAAACACACTTTGCTGTATGCTACTATTTACTAGTTAACAAAAAATCATGTACGTCATAAAATATTGTAATCAAAACTTACCAGAAAGCATGTTGTCCTTGGCTCAGACAGTGTAGTAGTGTGGGCTCAATAGCATCTCATTAGTGTGCAAGATCTTGAGAATCAGCTGTACATGTGATGGAAGAGTGCACAGCCGGAACCGGAACCCCCAACCCCCAAGCTACTAGCTAGTAGTCAGCTAGCCACTGCTAGTGGTCATCAGCTAACCTTTAGCCTGGACAACTCCTGCCAGTCTGCACAGCGCGATTCAACCCAGAGCATACTGGACTCTTTTCCCCACATCTCCAGATTGCTACCCCAAGCTCTGAACATTTTCACATGGATCATCGCAGCTAGCTAGCTGCTATCCGAGTGGCTACTCCTGGCTAACATCTCTGTCCCAAAGCAAGCACCAATTAGCCTGGAGCTAGCCTATGCTACACACATCTCCCGGCTAGCTGAAGAGGTCCATCAGCCACTCCTTGGGCTACAATACCTATTTTGCCAATTGGCCTGGACCCCTTTAACTGCCGATACGGAGCCCCGCCGATCCTTCACGACTGGTCTATCGACGTAATCCGCCCAAGGGGGTTTTCAACAGGCTACTCCGTCGTGACATCCCCTGAATGCCCATCTGCTAGCCTGCTAGCCGCGGCCCGCTAGCTGTCTAGAGCACATCGGACTGTTAGCTGAAGAGGTCCATCAGCCAATTTTCTTGGGCCACTATACCTATTTTGCCAATTGGCCTGGACCTTTTTACTACACGGAGCCCTGCCGATCCATCACGACTGGTCTGCCGGCGTAACCGCCCGAGGGGACTACAACTGACTCTTCTGTCGCGACGTCCCCCTAAGGCCCTTCTGCTAGCCTGCTAACCCCGGCCCACTAGCTGTCTGACTCGCCGTGTCTCCAGCCCGCCTAGCTACTCACTAGACCCCATGATCAATCGCATGCCTCTCCCTATTGTCAATATGCCTTGTCCATTGCTGTTTTGGTTAGTGATTATTGTCTTATTTCACTGTAGAGCCTCCAGCCCTGCTTAATATGCCTTCGCTAACCCTTTTGTTCCACCTCCAACACATGCGGTGACATCACCTGGTTTAAATGGTGTCTCTAGAGACAATACCTCTCTCATCGTCACTCAAAGCCTAGGTTTACCTCCACTGTATTCACATCCTACCATACCCTTGTCTGTACATTATGCATTGAATCTATTCTTCCATGCCCAGAAACCTGCTCCTTTAACTCTCTGTTCTGAACGCACTAGACGGCCAGTTCTTATAGCACTTAGCCGTACCCTTATGCTACTACTCCTCTGTTCCTTTAGTGATGTATAGGTTAATCCAGGCCTTGCAGTGCCTAGCTCCACTCCCATTCCCCAGGCGCTCTCATTTGTT
This sequence comes from Salvelinus alpinus, assembly GCF_045679555.1. Classification (NCBI taxonomy): domain Eukaryota; kingdom Metazoa; phylum Chordata; class Actinopteri; order Salmoniformes; family Salmonidae; genus Salvelinus; species Salvelinus alpinus. Next base: position 45,818,953 of record NC_092095.1, on the reverse strand, counting down.
GACTTCTGTAACCATAAAAGCCTTGGTTTCATGCATGTTAACATAAGAAGCCTCCTCCTGAAGTTTGTTTTATTCACTGCTTTAGCACACTCTGCCAACCCGGATGTCCTAGCCATGTCTGAATCCTGGCTTAGGAAGGCCACCAAAACCCTGAAATTTCCATCCCTAACTATAATATTTTCCGACAAGAAACTGCCAAAGGGGACGGAGTTGCAATCTACTGCAGAGATAGCCTGCAGAGTTCTGTCATACTATCCAGGTCTGTGCCCAAACAACTTAACTTCAACTTTTAAAAATACACCTTTCCAGAAACAAGTCTCTCATAATTGCTATAGACCACCTTCTACCCCCAGCTGTGCCCTGGACACCATGTGTGAATTGATTGCCCCACATCTATCGCCAGAGCTTGTACTGTTAGGTGACCTAAACTGGGACATGGTTAACACCTCGGCCGTCCTACAATGTAAGCTAGAGGCCCTCAATCTCACGCAAATTATCAATGAACCGACCAGGTACAACCCCAAATCCGTAAACACGGGTACCCTCATAGAAATCATCCTAACCAACCTGCCCTCCAAATACCTGCCCTCCAAATATATCCTCTGCTGTCTTCAACCAGGATAACAGCGATCACTGCCTCATTGCCGTAATGGGTCTGCGGTCAAACGACCACCCTTCATCACTGTCAAACGCTCCCTAAAACACTTCAGCGAGCAGGCCGTTCTATTCGACCTGGCCCGGGTATCCTGGAAGGAACTTGACCTCATTCCGTCAGTAGAGGATGCCTGGTTATTCTTTAAACATGTTTTCCTCACCATTTTAAATAAGCATGCCCCATTCAAAAAATGTACAACAAGGAACAGATATAGCCCTTGGTTCACTCCAGACCTGACTGGCCTTGACCAGCACAAAAACAACCTGTGGAGTACTGCATTAGCATCGAATAGCCCCCGCGATATGCAACTTTTCATGGAAGTTAGGAACTAATATACATAGGCAGTTAGGAAAGCAAAATTTGCATCTTGTAGCACAAACTCCAAAAAGTTCTGGGACACTGTAAAGTCCATGGAGAATAAGAGCACCTCCTCCCAGCTGCCCACTGCACTGAGGCTAGGAAACACTGTCACCACCGATAAATCCACAATAATTGAGAATTTTAATAAGCATTTTTCTACGATTGGAAATGCTTTTCACCTGGCTACCCCTACCCCGGTCAACAGCCCTGCACCCCCCTCAGCAACTTGCCCAAGCCTCCCTTTTTCTCCTTCACCCAAATCCAGATAGCCGATGTTCTGAAAGAGCTGCAAAACCTGGACCCCTACAAATCAGCTGGGCTAAACAATCTGGACCCTCTCTCTCCAAAATTATCAGCCGCAAATGTTGGAACCCCTAATACTAGCCTGTTCAACCTCTCTTTCGTATCGTCTGAGATCCCCAAAGATTGGAAAGCTGTCGCGGTCATCCCCCTCTTCAAAGGGGGAGACACTCTAGACCAAACTGTTACAGACCTATATCTACCCTGCATTTCTAAGGTCTTCGAAAGCCAAGTTAACAAACAGATCACCGACCATTTCGAATCCCACCGTTCCTTCTCTGGTCTCTGGGTGCACCTCAGCCACGCTCAAGGTCCTAAACGATATCATAACCGCCATCGATAAGAGACAATACCGTGCAGCTGTATTCATCGACCTGGCCAAGGCTTTCGACTCAATCACCACATTCTTATCGGTAGACTCAACAGCCTTGGTTTCTCAAATGACTGCCTCGCCTGGTTCACCAACTACTTCTCAGATAGAGTACTGTGTGTCAAATCGGAGGGGCTGTTGCCCGGACCTCTGGCAGTCTCTATGGGGGTTCCACGGGGCCGACTTTTTCTCTCTATACATCAATGATGTCGCTCTTGCTGCTGCTGATTCTCTGATCCACCTCTACGCGGACGACACCATTCTGTATACTTCTAGCCCTTTTTTGGACACTGTGTTAACTAACCTCCAGAAAAGCTTCAATGCCATACAACTCTCCTTCTGTGGCCTCCAACTGCTCTTAAATGCAAGTAAAACTAAATGTATGCTCTTCAACCGATCGCTGGCACGCACCTGCGCGCCGTCCAGCATCACTACTCTGGACGGTTCTAACTTAGAATATGTGAACAAGAACAAATACCTAGGTGTCTGGTTAGATTGTAAACTCTCTTTCCAGACTCACATTAAGCATCTCCAATCCAAAATTAAATATAGAATTGGCTTCCTATTTCGCAAAACAAAGCATCCTTCACTCATGCTGCCAAACATACCCTCGTAAAACGGACTATCCTACCGATCCTTGACTTTGGCGATGTCATTTACAAAATAGCCTCCAACACTCTACTCAGAAAATTGGATGCAGTCTATCACAGTGTCATCCGTTTTGTCACCAAAGCCTCATATACTACCCACCACTGCGACCTGTATGCTCTCCTTGGCTGGCCATCGCTTCATATTCGTCGCCAAACCCACTGGCTCCAGGTCATCTATAAGTCTTTGCTAGGTAAAGCCCTGCCTTATCTCAGCTCACTGGTCACCATAGCATCACCTACCCGTAGCACGCGCTCCAGCAGGTATATTTCACTGGTCACCCCAAAAGCCAACTCCTCCTTTGGCCGCCTTTCCTTCCAGTTCTCTGCTGCCAATGACTGGAACGAATTGCAAAAATCACTGAAGCTGGAGACTTTTATCTCCCTCTAACTTTTAGCACCAGCTGTCAGAGCAGCTCACAGATCACTGCACCTGTACACAGCCAATCTGTAAATAGCCCAACCAACTACCTCATCCCCATACTGTTATTTATTTATTTGCTCCTTTGCACCCCAGTATCTCTACTTGCACATTCATCTTCTGCACATCTATCACTCCAGTGTTTAATTGCTAAATTGTAATTATTTCGCCACTCTGGCCTATTTATTGCCTTACCTCCCTTATCTTACCTCATTTGCACACACAGTATATAGAGTTTTCTATTGTGTTATTGACTGTATGTTTGTTTATTCCATGTGTAACTCTGTGTTGTTTGTGTTGCACTGCTTTGCTTTATCTTGGCCAGGTCACAGTTGTAAATGAGAACTTGTTCTCAACTGGCCTACCTGGTTAAATAAAGGTTAAATAAAAAAATAAAAAACGTGATTGAAGAATGCACTGTGCATGCAGAGGGTTGCAATTCCATTGAACTGGGGATGGATTAACCAAAATATGCCACAAAACCTAGAATTGTCTTATGCGTATCCCACAAAAAAAAGGTTCGCTGTTATAAGTTAACATTTTTTATGAATTTATGCTATATTCCCCAAAATTCCCAGACTTAACTGCCATTGGAAAATCTCCAACCCTTTGCAACCCTATGTGACCAATAAAATTGGATTTGATTTGACTCACTGACATGTTCTTTACCTCACCTTGTCGTGTACATTACTTATACAGCTTGTATGGTGTTGTGCATTACAAGCCCAGCTAGCACAAAGACTGAATATAATTTTTCTGATGCTTTTCAAACCCATGACCTCAGAATTGCAACACTGCTATTTGCGTATTTTCTATAGCGTTCTTCACCCCTTTCTGTACATGAAACATCAAGCTAGCACAAGACTGAATGTTCTGTTCACGTCTTCTCAAAACCATGACATCTGATGTACTACTAATAATGTGTATAATGTGTCCTACACTTAGTTAATCATCAAACTAAAATACACATGTAATTATACGTGAGTGTGCAGGCAACCATAAAGGAGACAGTGATAAAAGAAGTCTTCTTTCAAAAAATAATAAGAAAAACTGTGTGTGTAGAAAATAATTGGACGGTATAGTGCAATGAAAGCATGCCACACATACACACACAGTTTATAGGGTGCCAATTAGCTGCTGATCAGATGAAAGCAAAGTAATGAAAGGATATATTTCCACGGAGAGAAACGAGAGAAGCTCGGGGGAGGTGGGGGTCTGTAGGGAATGGCACCCTCCGCTCCACCTCACCCAACACTAATAATAACAGCAGAGTGAGGCTGAACACACACACACACACACACACACACACACACACACACACACACACACACACACACACACACACACACACACACACACACACACACACACACACACACACACACACACACACACACACAAGGGGGCGTATAATAAGAACACATTGATCAAAGGGCATCCCTTTTAACTGCCTGATCAAAAACATCCCCGTAACCATACCGATAGAGACAAATAGGCCCACACACTGAATCCAATCCGGATGGGGGATAGAACCCAATGTTCCTCCGCTACTCAACTTGAAGGATGGCCTCCACCTCCGTTGCACATTCCACTGAGATGGACCGCAATGATGCAATATTAATATCAACGTTTCCTACACTTTGGCGAATGCTCAGGAGTGTGCTCCAGAGACACCAGGTAAATGTGTGTGTTTGGGACTGGTGTTTGAGGAGGGGTGTGTGTGTGTGTGTGTGTGTGTGTGTGTGTGTGTGTGTGTGTGTGTGTGTGTGTGTGTGTGTGTGTGTGTGTGTGTGTGTGTGTGTGTGTGTGTGTGTGTGTGTGTGTGTGTGTGTGTGTGTGTGCGTGTGTTTGTGTGCTCCTTTCTGTCTAATTGGATACTTGGACACAGGGTAGCAGGGGGGCTATTGTCCATTCAAGTGAGAAGTTTTCCTTCAAGTCAGACTACAATATACATTTTGGGGGGGGGAGAAATGGACAGGCCACACCCAACCCTTATGCATTTTCACCACTCCTTCCTATTCAATGTAATCATCAATTCACTTTAAATTAGAAAATGTCAGTGTATCAGCCTGCAGTGAAAATTACAATTCTCAACTGGAGAATTCTATTCCCAGATACTCTTGAAGAGCGGTAATGTTTGTCTCGACCTCAATAAATCTCCCTTATTGTGTGACAGGTAAAGAAGGTCATGAAATGTAGCACAGCATTCAAGACCAAACAAATACAACATTCCGCTTTTATGAGATTGTGTCGCACTGAAAAAACCCAGCTATAAAGCAAATACACTGTAAGACAATCAAGATTGGGCATCGCAAGGGAGGAAAGCAATCTCTTTCACAACCTTGCAATACTGAGTTTGACATTCGGATTTACATTCTTGGAATAGCTCAAACTTCAATAAGTATATTATGCCCCTAGCATAAGTGCATGGTGAGTATGTTTATGTGCATCTTCCAGTTGAGTAAACCCTCTTGGGACTGATGTTTGTAAGCTTGCCTTGGAACCAGATAGGAAATTTGAATCCCAAGTTCAACTGCTCCCACAGGTCACTGCAGTATATCCAATGCTGAATTCATCCCTTCCATTGTTTCTACACTTATCTTACAAGGCTAACATGAATTAAGTGTTTAGACAACTCTACCCATGCAGACTAGTGACAAAGTGACAGGCCAAACACAGAACATTTAATTAGAACACTCAGCAGGCCTCCACGCACCTCGTTAAGACAATTAAAATGCCTGTAAATGACATCACCTACGAGGCTCAGTGCTAGCCAGAGAACTTCATTCCCTACTATTAACTGCAAATGCTGTGCTTGAAAGTTCCAAATTCTTACCGGCACCAAGAATCATCTGCAAGGAAAATTGATGCATTTACTGAATTTAATGTAACAAAACAGTTCAAATTGGTGTGTGTTCTTCAAATATTGTACATTCCCCACAATCTGAACACTACACTGTTTGCTAAAAATGCTTGCTACAGTGTTTGCTATAAATCTTCTTAACCGAAGAAAGTGACTGTGGGGTCGTTCCATGTCATTTCAGCAAAACACGACACCCACCATCTCAGAGTGTTCGGAAATTGTTTGTGTAGTTAGAATCAGATAAGACTAGCATTCCTGCACCATTATTTTGTTGAAATATAATTTGATCTCTGAGAAATTAAGCTAACTGATTGTACCCAAATTGGCCATTTTAAATGATCAGATTCATATAATTTTCAATAAATATAGTACATAACATCCAATTTGGATCAAACTTTATTTTAACTATGAGTAAGACATGAGGAATCCAATTTACAGATGCCACCCATGGACCCCCGACACCCCACCCCCAACCCAGCAACAAGTATACAATATCAGTTATGGAGTTGCGACTCGAAGTATTGTTTCTTCATCCTATGTAATGCATTCTCTGTGAATTTGGCAATATCATTTATTTTTATATTCAGAGAAATTACTCATTGAAGTGAGGTTTATGTCCCATCCTACATGCTGATATTATCAGGTTCTGACTAATAGATGGTGCTGTTCCAGATTATATATATATTTTAAGAACCCCCCCTCAATGGTAAAGGAATAGTGCATCCACATTACGAAATGACAAATTGGTTTCCTTACCCTGTAAGCAGTCTTTAGACAAGGTATGACAAAACCAAAGCACGGATTGCCAAAAGTATGTGGATTCGGCTATTTCAGCCACACCCGTTGCTGACAGGTGTATACAATTGAGCACACAGCCATGCAATCTCCATAGACAAACATTGGCAGAAGAATGGCCTTACTGAAGAGCTTACTGACATTCAACGTGGCACCGTCATAGGATGCTACCTTTCCAACAAGTCACTTAGTCAAATTTCTGCCATGCTAAACCTGCCCCGGTCAACTGTAAGTGCTGTTATTGTGAAATGGAAACATCTAGGAGCAATAACGGCTCAGTGAAAAAAAATATATATTTTTGGGGTCAAAATCCTTTTCTTGTGCTTTTTGAGGTGGAAACACCTTATGTTTTTCTTTGAAGCCAAAATGACTTGAGCAGAGATTAGAGAGAGGTCTATAATTGAGTAGTATAAATGACTACTATTGAGGTTGAGTGAACAGAACAAATTGCCACCAAAAGGGTCATTTTACCCCACAAAGCAACTGTGATTATATCTCCATAAGCGCTGTTCAAAACCTACCATTTACTAGGCTTTAAAATGGTGTTTGCCTTTACTAATACGCCATCTAACAATTTTAACAGGTTTAAGTCGTTAACCACTCTCATTCACTGTTAAATTACTTCAGCCTGTCATACGGAGTTAAAATAGAGTAGAAAGGAGAGTGAGTGAGTATTCCATCGCTTTAAGAGACATGGCACCTGCACCTCCATTCAAAACGATAATTTCCCTTGTTCAAAGTCACACCACCAAGGACAATGCTCAGTAAGTGCACAGCGTGTGCCCATTGAGCAGAGAGTGACGTGACCTGAAAATGGCGCCGGAAGAAATGGCAGCAGTTTTACGGGTGCCCAACCAGTTGTGCTACTATGTGGGGGTTTTTCACGTTATTTGTAACTTATTTTGTACATAATGTTTCTGCAACTGTATCTTACAGCAAAAAAGAGCTTCTGGATATCAGGACAGCGATTTCTCACCTCAGATTAGACAAAGATGTTTTCTTCAACAAGCAAGACGCACAGGACATTCTCCAAACACCCGACAGGGCCAACATCCCCGTTATTTGCAAGAGGAAGAAACGCAGGCACAGAGGACACAGAGCGGGATGCCTCGTGAGGTCCGGCAGAAGGCGAGTGGGAAAGCTGCCGTTACTGTCAATATTACTCGCCAACTTGCAATCATTGGACAATAAATTAGACAAGGTACGATCACGAATATCCTACCAACGGTACATCAAAAACTGTAATATCCTATGTTTCACTGAGTCGTGGCTGAATGATGACATGGATATTCAGCTAACAGGATATTTTACCTATAAGTCAGACCACATATAAAGCATGCATTGTGAAAGGCGGTCATCAATGGATCCAGAGAAAGGGACTCGCTCGAACACACACAATGTTACAGTGTTGAAAGCCGCTAACCATTGCGTGTCCATCTGTTTGGTTTGCCCATGCAGTGAACGCCACAGAAGTAGCTCCCTGCGACAGCCCTAAAAGCCAAAAACCCTCCACAGAGTCATTCCATCTCTGAATCATCACATTTTATCCCGCCATAACAGTGGCAGCTCATATATTTTTGTATGACAGTGTAGCATTGTGATTTACGATAATTGAAACATTGAAAAGAAAATCAGGCATGCTTAGTCCAGTTACCCAGCATGCTGTGGGAGATAGCTCCCCAGTGGTGGTGCCCGATGTCTGGCAGGCATGTGAAGGCAGACCAGGGCTGCACCTCAATAGTTTGAAGTAGCTTCCTCTCCTCCTGTCCTTGTGTTAATCTGCACAAAAAAGGGGAAAAGGGAAGGGGAAAGGACAGGTGCTTGCCAGAGGATTGGGATACACCCATCCAGTTCCATCAGATTGGTGCAAATGAAAGAAAGGATACAAGGACAGGAAGCCACATTTTGATTACCAAGATGCATCCCAGGACTGACTGTTGTCTCAAGGAATTGGCCAGGATTCATTAGACTGGTCAGACTAGCTAATTACCTCCAGTGACCCAAAGCCTCTCTCCCTGACTGAGGGACCAGACTGAGCTAATGTACAGGTTTAGGTTCTGAACCAGATTCACTATTCTGCATTAACCCTTTCATGCGTGAGTTCCAAATATCTCTAACGGTCGCCCCAGCGTGAGTTGTTTTATGCACGTGATGTTAGAACATTCTCTCCAATTCCAGAATGTGATTGTTATGTAATAGTACATTTAATCTGCGCTGCCCTCAAAGAAAAGCACGCCGCCTGTTTTATTTGTCAATTTTAAATTATTTTCTAAACAGTTTTTTATTTTATAATAACAGTTTGAAATGAGGTGTGTTCCGCCTCATTCATTCACATAAAAAAAATTACTTTTGCGGACCAATACATTTTTTTGACATTTCTGACCCGGACAAATTCCCCAAACACTTCTCAATTGTTTGTGCAGTTCAAGTCTGCAGACATTTACTCATCTGCCGTCCTGCATACACGTGTTCATATTTTCCACCTGTCACCTGCATCGCAATCAAAGTTGTTTTCGTTACCAATAATAACTTTGGAAATGAGTGCGTTTCTATCAAAGTGCCTGCATGTCGTGTTATGTCGTTTCTACTGTAGCATCATGTTTTTGTGTATATTCCTTATAACCGCGGACACGCGATGTAACGTTACTCATTTCATAACATGTATGGTGTTATACTCAATGCTTAGGTATCTAGCTACAGTCTTATTAGCTCTGGAAAACAATGCTAATTGCGTCACGGATGTATTAGCATGTGTTGTATGTTGAAGCTACCCTGGCCTTTTGACTCCCAAGTGGCACAGCGTCTCAGTGCTAGAGGCGTCACTACAGACACCCATCTTCAAATCCACCAGACTCCGTTTCTATCAAAGTAAGTGCCTAATTACGTTATATTAGTTTCTGTGTCGTGTTATACCGTTTCTACTGTAGCTCACTGTGTGTATGGAGCATAATATATTTGTGTATATTCCTTATAACCGCGGACACGCTAGGTAAAGTTACTCACCTTTTATGGTGTTATATTCAATCGTGCTTATGTAACTAGTTACATTATTCTATTAGCTCTGTAAAACAATGCTAAATGCGTCAGAAGTATTGGCATGTTGTATTTTGACGCTACCCTGGAAAAATATCTTATACCACTTGGTCGTTTTCTGAGTTCATTCCACAAAGCTGTTTATCATGTCGGCCTTATCCACTGCCCCCATTTTGAGGTAATAGTCAAGCACGCAGTCTGGTTTGATGTTTCTCTGTCTGGTTTGTTTCTCTCTCCCGTCAGGTGGTTCACCTTCCCTGTGGCCGACATGGTTGCTGTATGGACAGTGGAGAGGACATGGACGTCTCGTTTGTCATGGCACTTTACTGCCAGCTGTTGACATCTCTTGTTTTGTATAACGGGTCATTTAGGATGGCAGTAGCGTTGATGATGAAATGCAGTCATAGCAGCAGAACTAGAAAGCAGTCTTGGGAAAAGAGGGTGGCAAAGAAGGGAGTTGCAAACATAGGATCTCTGCTCCAGTATTCTCTTAGGGAGTTCTTCTTTACTGTCACCAGGAATGTATACATTTCACTAATTGTGGTTGTCCCCCACTCCTGGTGTAACAGTATAACTTTACGTCCGTCCCCTCGCCCATACCCGGGCGCGAACCAGGGACCCTCTGCACACATCAACAACAGTCACCCACGAAGCATCGTTACCCATCGCTCCACAAAAGCCGCGGCCCTTGCTGAGCAAGGGGAACCACTACTTCAAGGTTTCAGAGCAAGTGACGTAACTGATTGAAACGCTATTAGCGCGTACCCACTAACTAGCTAGCCATTTCACATCCGTTACACTGGCTCTCTCTTATCCTGTAGCTCCAAGGCATAGCGATTGGTCTCTACTATGTCTCCCACCAGCTCCTCTGTCAGAAACAACTTGAAGCACTCTGCCTCAGATGGAAATGGCAAGGGGTGTTGCACTCCAGACTGGGACTCATCAACACAATCAGCAGGGCCAGGAGGGGTGAAATGGCTGGCAGCCTTCCAGCTACCACAGAACTCCTGTACTTCATCCACTGTCAGTCTGCCACCATCACCACCAGCATCTTCTAATGGAACTGGGACTTTGTCAGTGGACAAGGGGTCCTCAGATTCAGGGTTCTCAATGGCTACAAGGTTGGGGGGCAGCTCCTCACTGTCAGAATCTGATTCCTGACATTTGTGAGTTGTCTCCTTTTGAAAGTTATTGCTAATGCTACAGCTTAGCTCACTATCTACATACATAAACAACAACACTGAATGGTTTAGAGTGAGAGGGTATGTGGTTGACTGCCGGCACGCACCACTTGTCTCAATAAATCACTATCAGAAAATATTTTGTGTGGCAATTATTTGTGTATTTACTGTTTTATTCACATGTTTTCAATTCTATGTGACAAATCATGCATTCCGATTCCTGCACAGATTGTAATGGGCACATATGTGGGTAAAATACTTTTTTGAAGGTTGTACTGATTATGATGAGCTAAGCTAATTCCAGCTGTGTAGCCATGTTTGTTGACATACAATGCATTCTGGGTTTCACGTAATCGTCTGTTTGACCAAAGATGTTATAACAAAATGAGGTGAGTAAGAGTTAACTCATTTTTTGAGGACTTCCGGAAATGAAGGGTGGGATGTGAACGACAGTGATTGACACACCCCTTCAACATGCATACTATAAACAGACCAAACTCATCTTGTCTTCTCTTATTATCTTCGGTTTCTGTGAGGAACAAATGCATGGCTGCGCGCTGAAACTAATCGTCGGATTACTTTCGATTTCAAAAGTGTTTTACCTAATTATTTCGATCAATGGTGAGCTCACCCGTGATGTGATTAATTATACATAATAATTGCTATTAGCTAATTCATATTGTAGTTTATGTCAGCCGAGAGTTAGAAAATATTACTGCTTGTGTTGGGTCAATCTTTCCTCAGTTAGCGCTTGGACAAATGTAGCCTACATTTTTCCGGTTAGGATGATTGTGTTATGCTATATATACTTCTGTGAATATCTGAACATTGCATCCCAAAATAAACTGCTCACATTCTGGACATAACTTTGTAAGGACTGTGTTTGTGTAAATAGTTTCTGAAAAAAGTGTGGCCAGCTCAAATGCTGATTGTTGCGTCGTTCGAAACTGGCCGTTCTAAACGAGCGTTCTAAATGAGTGTTCTAATCACACGGGTGTGATCGTACGCTTCAGGGACCACTGTAGAACGATCACACCCGTGTGATGGTACGTGTGAAAGGGTTAACATGATAATGTACCTGTTAATCCATTTTGTTTAGATGTTCAGATGGTTCATAGATCAACACCGATGTTGAAGCCTACCTTGATGAAGGAGCACCAAGTATTTTGCCTCTCCTTGACAAGAGGAACTGAGATCTTCTGCCCCACAGTTTGGGAACCACTGCGTTAGCACACCGTTAATGTGAGGTAGAATACTCCTGAGGGCAGTGAAAACACAAGGTAACATCTCAATGGATTTTCGACTTGAGTGAACGGACGGTAACTTTCGAAGCTCAGATTCACTACATGCATAATCGTCTAATAACAGGTAAACATGCAAAAGGCACACCTATCTTGGTCACTGAGACTTTCAGGGTAAAGAAATAGCTGTTCAAATGTCAATGCATGATCATAGTCATACCCCCTCACAGCAAAGGCATTGGGTATAACCATGTGTTTTGAATTCAATCAATTGAGGTTGGTCAACATAATTGAGACAGAATGGTAAAGCTAACAGCGTGAATGACAGCTATTTAACCTCATGTGATTTAGCATTAGCTACACTAGCAGTAGCTACATTGGCTCATGGGTTCCCCAGGGTCTGTGATGATGACAGTGGTTAGCACATTATCACAGTGATGTTGTTGAGTGGCCTCTAATCTATATACTGCCATCATGTGTCAGCTGTGAGGCCAGCTGCCAACAGACCAACCAGAAGCAGATGCAGTTGTAAAACATACTGTGGGTAAACGCAGAACAAAGGTGAAGATAGTTGGTGGCGAGTAACATAGGGCGCTCATGCTAACAATGCTAATTTGGTGTAATATGTATGCAAATGCTATTCACCAAACCAAAGATTGTGTGAAAGGCAATTATATGCATTTACCCTTGACTACATCCCTGCAATCAATGTGTTGTCTTAAGCAGCTGAAGCATTTTTTAGACCGTCTTATGAGAATGATGATCCTATTCAGCTTTCTGCTCAGGTAAGACCATTGACAGTGATCTAGTTTTGAGGCAGGCCAGGTATAGAGGAACGTGTCTCGGAATACCAAGCAGCTCATCCAACAAACATCTCACGTTCACAAGAGTGAGGTTCGAGAACGCTGTTGAACTTTCCACTTTATCTTTCTCAGGTGGAGATCAAAAGATGGAGGGGGCTTGAAGTGTCCTGAAGAGAAGCTGTTTCTAGCCCATCAAAGCGACGGTGGATCTCAGCAACTCAGTGAGATGACTTTATTTAGTACACGACCCCCCTGACCCCATCTCCAGGGTCATATCGAGTCATCGCCACTGAAACCTTTCGGCCAAGACGAGCGGCTCTAGGCCCAATTAACTGATAAAGGTTGGGCGGCTGGGAGCCGAGCCATGAGACACTGAGACATCTGAGTTGACGGATCAATCATCTATATCTGGGCAGGTTTCTCCCTCCGTCCTTCCATACTCTCCCTCCTACACTCTGGCTACTGTAGACAAGCAAAAAGACCCATGGGAGAGCAAGCCCTTCATCCCCCTCCCCCAGCGTCCCATCCCTCCTCTCGTTGCAAATGTCACGGCTGATTAAGATGGAGTGGCATATACACGCCACGGTGGCCCCCAGAGCCTCTGTTTTTTCCCCCAACACATCCATCCCCTGTGCTAGCTGCCACAATCCCATCCCCTCCTTACCTATACCTTCTTCCCCCTTATAGATCACATATAAGTCCTGTCACGACGCTCCCTGGCCATCTCGCTTAGCAAAACTCCAGGCACCAAGCGTGTGTGTGTGACAGGCAGAAATATGCCTATCGCTTGTAGCGCTTGCATCTCGGCCACGTCCTCTACACCCCTTTAAAAATAATTATTTGATGGGCGAGGGGGTGTTTTTGGGCTTTTATGTTACGCTGTCGGTGTCAAAAATACTCCAACGCAAACGTGTAGTGTAGTGATGCAAATACACGTTTATAAACTCAGACCTGAGTCAAACATGCACATCAAGTACATTAACCTATTTGAGGTGTACTTTTGGCACTTTTCCATTGGTTCCACTGCAAAGGAGAAACTGAATCAAGAGTATCTAAAATATTTGAAATATGTACAGTTGATGTCAGAAGTTTACATACACTGAGGTTGAAGTCATTAAAACACATTTTTCAACCACTCCACAAATGCCTTGTTAACAAACTATAGTTTTGGCAAGTTGGTTAGGACATCTACTTTGTGCATGACACAAGTAATTTTCCCAGTATTTGTTTACAGACAGATTATTTCACTTATCATTCACTCTATCACAATTCCAGTGGGTCAGAAGGTTACATACACTAAGTTGACTGTGCATTTAAACAGCTTGGAAAATTCCAGAAAAAGATGGCATGGCTTTAAAAGCTTCTGATAGGCTAACTGACATCATTTGAGTCAATCGGAGGTGTACCTGTGGATGTATTTCAAGGCCTACCTTCAAACTCAGTGCCTCTTTGCTTGACATCATGGGAAAATCAAAAGAAATCAGCCAAGACCTCAGAAAATAAATTGTAGACCTCCACAAGACTGGTTCATCCTTGGGAGCCATTTCCAAACGCCTGAAGAGACCACGTTCATCTGTACAAACAATAGTACGCAAGTATAAACACCATGGGACCACGCAGCCATCATACCGCTCAGGAAGGAGACGCGTTGTGTCTCCTAGAGATGAATGTACTTTGGTGTGAAAAGTGCAAATCAATCCTAGAACAACAGCAAAGGACCTTGTGAAGATGCTGGAGGAAGCAGGTACAAAAGTATCTATATCCACAGTAAAACAAGTCCTATATCGACATAACCTGAAAGGCTGCTCAGCAAGGAAGAAGCCACTGCTCCAAAACCACCATAAAAAAGCCAGACTACGGTTTACAACTGCATATGGGGACAAAGACCATACTTTTTGGAGAAATGTCCTCTGGTCTGATGAAACAGAAATGGAACTGTTTGGCCATGATGACCATCGTTATAATTGGAGGAAAAAGGGTGAGGCTTGCAAGCCGAAGAACACCATCCCAACTGTGAAGCACGGGGTGGCAGCATCATATTGTGGGGGTGCTTTGCTGCAGGAGGGACTGGTGCACTTCACAAAATAGATGGAATCATGAAAAAGGAAAATGATGTGGATATATTGAAGCAACATCTCAAGACATCAGTCAGGAAGTTAAATCTTGGTCGCAAATGGGTCTTCCAAATGGACAATGACCCCAAGCACACTTCCAAAGTTTTGGCAAAATGGCTTAAGGACAGCAAAGTCAAGGTATTGGAGTGGCCATCACAAAGCCCTGACGTCAATCCAATAGAACATTTGTGGGCAGAACTGAAAAAGCGTGTGCGAGCAAGGAGGTCTACAAACCTGACTCAGTTACACCAGCTATGTCAGTAGGAATGGGCCAAAATTCACCCAATTTATTATGTGAAGCTTGTGGAAGGCTTCCCGAAATGCTTGACCTAAGTTAAACAATTTAAAGGCAATGCTACCAAATACTAATTGAGTGTACGTAAACTTCTGACCCACTGGGAATGTGATGAAAGAAATAAAAGCTGAAATAAATCTGAAATTTCACATTCTTAAAATAAAATGGTGATCCTAACTGACGTAAAACAGATAATTTTTTACTCAGATTAAATGTCAGGGATTGTGAAAAACTGAGTTTAAATGTATTTGGCTAAGGTGTATGTAAACTTCCGACTTCAACTGTAGCTATTTGATCAAGGTAGGCAGGCAGGCAGAGTATATAGCTAGAAGTTAGACAAACACACTCAGACACAGACATAGACATAGAGTAGCCACATTCAATGGTAAATAGCTTATTTCAGGATGAACAGTGGCACTATAGTATTAGCTAACACACTTAATCTCCATTGTTATTTGCAGTTTGTCATAGCATACCCTGAATATAATGTTTGATGACCACTGAATAAGCGGGGGGGAAAGTTGAAAAAGAGCAATTAAAATAGCCACCACACTAAATCCTACAAAGCAAGCCGCTCTCTCCCAGTGAATGTTCCAATTACTCGCTAACATGGGGTGAAACTTTGCCTAATGCCCTGTGGATCACCGTCCACCGGCTAATTATCCACTTTCAGCATGTACCAATCTTGCAACTCATCATTAGTTTACTTATTTGGACAATTGCCCCCGACTCCAAATCCAATGATAAAAAAACTGCACCATGACCAAAGATGAGATAAAAAAACAATAATGCTAATAACAATAATATGATATTTGAGTGCGCCGCAAGACCAACAAAACAAAGAAGAAAAAGAGAGGTAGAACTTTAATGGCACCCTGTCACTATACTTAATAGTGATATAACTTTGGATATCTTGTCTAGTCATGGGGTGATTTGCCTGCTCGAGGATGGTGGGAATGGGACACTTGTTGGATGCTGCTGGGATGGGTTTGTTAGAACATTCCGGAATACAGGTCACATATTGGAAGTCAAGTACAGTTTGCTTCAATAAAAAAAGTGCTATCCATTTTTTTATTTTATTTTTTTATTTCACCTTTATTTAACCAGGTAGGCTAGTTGAGAACAAGTTCTCATTTGCAACTGCGACCTGGCCAAGATAAAGCATAGCAGTGTGAACAGACAACACAGAGTTACACATGGAGTAAACAATAAACAAGTCAATAACATGGTAGAAAAAAAAAAGAGAATCTATATACAATGTGTGCAAAAGGCATGAGGTAGGCAATAAATCGAATAATTACAATTTAGCAGATTAACACTGGAGTGATAAATCATCAGATGATCATGTGCAAGAAGAGATACTGGTGTGCAAAAGAGCAGAAAAGTAAATAAATAAAAGCAGTATGGGGGGTGAGGTAGGTAAATTGGGTGGGTAGTTTACAGATCCATGTTATCATTCCCACTGTATTATAAATCGTGTGTATGTCTTGTCGCAAGGGGCTAGGAGAAAGCAATTGAGAGTTTACATGTTTATGTTGAAAGTGCACACCTTCAACAAATTAAAAGTGGATCAAGAAAAGCAGCTTAAACTTGTATCTTCTCCTATTTAAGTGTGATTTAAAAAGCCTTATCAAAATACAAAAAAAGATAAACGCAACATCTCTGCTATTGAATCTAGTATTCCAAGAATAGTTGAATACTTTACACAAAGCATAGTGACTTTTGGCTCAAAATGTATGTTGAATAAAATGGCCAATTCAAAAAGGTTAATTCACAATCACACTGGATTCGAGAGAAACCCATTACCTATACGCTGGAATTGAATATTATATATTTTTTTACTATGGAAATATCTCAGGGATTATATCTGCATCCAGTGGTGTAGTGAAGGGTATATGCCGTATGCCCACTTTTTTTTCAGTGGGCATTGCGTATAGTTCTTATGCCCACTGATGCGTATCAAAGAAGTGGAGGTATACGCTGTATCAATTATGTAGTATAATAGAGAAATCATGCACTGTCTGGCTAATTTCAATACAACTTCCTCCATTTGAACATCCACACACTGATACACCTTCTGTCATTCCACATCCATACTGGACCATGCAGATAATACATTTTCTGCATTAAAACTGAGAAATTGGCAATATGAAAAACTGACAACTGAAAAATTGCTTGTTTTTTGTTCTCGTTTTTGCATATAAACCCAAACAAAATATCATGTTACGATTTTCACATGTAGGTGGGTTTAAATGTGGAATAGAAAATATAGAAAACATTCTGAAGTTTCTAAAACTGTTAAAATAATGTATGTGAGTATAACAGAACTGATATGGCAGGCGAAAACCCGAGGAAAATCCATCCGGAATGTTTTTTTTTAGGTCACCACACATTGAAAATGCTTGTCTATGGGAAATTGAAAGGAAATCCTCCCAGATTACAGTTCCTATGGCTTCCACTAGATGTCAACAGTCTTTAGAAACGGCTTCAGGCTTGTTTTTTGAAAAATGAGCTAGAATTTGTAGTTTTTCAAGGTGGCTCTCATTTTGACTGTAATCTTTTGGAGCATAGATGAGGGCGCACACTTAGTTATTTATCTCCGGTATTGAACACACTATTCTCCGTCTTAAGTTTTATCGTTTATTTACATATTAGGGTACCTGAGGATTGATTAGAAATGCTGTTTGATTTGTTTGGATGAAGTTTATTGGTAACCTTTGGGATTCCTTTCTATGCATTTTGAACGAGTGGAACAGGTGAAGGACTTTATCGAACAAAACGACAATTTGTTGTGTAGCTGGGACCCTTGGGATTGCAAACAGTGGAAGATATTCAAAGGTAAGTGATTTATTTTATCGCTATTTCTGACTTTTGTGACGCCTCTGCTGGTTTGGAAAATGTTTTTAATGCTTTTGTATGCTGGGCGCTGTCCTCAGATAAATCGCATGGTATGCTTTCGCCGTGAAGCCTTTTTCAAATCTGACAAAGCGGCTGGATTAACAAGAAGTTAAGCTTTTAAATTATGTATGACACTTGTATTTTCATGAATGTTTAGTATTACGATATTTTATATTTTGAATTTCACGTTCTGCAATTTCACCGGATGTTGTCGAGATGGGGCACCAGCGTCCCACCTTTCCCAAAGAGGTTTTAAATAAACTTTTCTGTGGTTCCCCAGATTACTACTTAATTAATTGTTATATGATTAATTGCGTAATAATTGAACGTGTTATGTAATTATTCGATGAATAGACGTCATCGCATTAATGGTACCAAGGTCACGACAACAGGATGCATGTTTTGGAATATGTTTATTTCTGTACAGGCATCATTCTTTTCACTCTGTCTTTTAGGTTAGTATTGTGGAGTAGCTACAATGTTGTTTATCCATCCTCAGTTCTCATTTCACAACCATTACATTTTGTAACTGGTTTAAAATCAACATTGGCCTTGTGGTGAAATCAATGAGCAGTTTCCTTCCTCTCCGGCAACCGAGTTATGAAGGACGCATGTATCTTTGTAGTGACTGAGTTTATTGATACACCATCCAAAGTGTAATTAATAACTTCACCATGCAGGGATATTCAGGGTCTGCTTTTTTATTTTTAAACATCTACCAATTGGAGCCCTTCTTTATGAGGCATTGGAAAACCTCCCTGGTTTTTGTGGTTGAAGCAGTGCTTGAAATGCACTACTAGATTGAGGGACCTTACAGATAATTGTATGTGTGGGATACAGAGATGGGGTAGTCATAAAAAAATATTGTTAACCACTATTATTGAACACAGAATGAGTTCATGCAACTTATCATGTTAAGCACATTTTTACTCCTGAACTTATTTAGCCTTGCCATAACAAAGGGGTTGAATACTTATTGACTCAAACATTTCAGCTTTTCACTTTTTATGCATTTCAAAAAACTTTCTACAAGAGAAATTCCACTTTGACATTATGGGGTATTGTGTGTAGATCAGTGACACAACATCTCAAATTCAGGCTGTAACACAACATGTGGAAAAGGGGTGTGTATACTTTCTGAAGGCACTGTATAAAAGACAATATCCAGGCCAATACAGTTTGTGTTGACCTGACTGAAATACCAATACGGGATTGATCATTTTAGGTACAGATTTGAGTATACCCACTTTACCAGGTACCACTAAACCACTGTCTGCATCAGGTTACCGTGGGTTACCAAGTCTGTCACAACTATTGAAATAGAAACACATTTTATCTCTAAGGATACAACCAGCCTTCATTCAAAAAGGCTTTTCATACAGCATCCCATAATTAACCACTCATTGTCGGACTAAAATACCATTGCCGTTTCTATAGCAACCCGTCTCAGGGCCACCACTTTTACTGTTAACATTCCCGAGAGTGGGAGGGCGAGGAGAGGTGAAGAGCGAAAGAACAAAAGAAGAGTGCATCTGAGATAGAAATGGATAAGATACTGTAAGATTAGATAGTTTTATCAAAGCAATGGACATTTATTAATGTAACAAAACCATAGTGTGGATTGCTGTCTCACCTTGTCCATAGGCTACTGTCAAGGTAAGGGAGCAAATATAGATTTGACTGAAATATCCCTTTAAGACAACATTCAATGCAACATCAACACAATATCTTAGGTCTTATCCTGACATAAATAGCAACCACAATAACCTAGAGACACAGTTCGCTATCCTACAGCAACAAGATCTCATAGTACAGTATCAAACCAACAATTCATATTCCAATAACGGGAGTCGATGTTGACTTCCTTCACCAAACTAACTCTGTCTCAGTTCATCAAAACGACATTTTCCATGGGATTCCAACGGCGTTGTTCTGATTTCTTGCCTAATTCTGGAACATTCCAGAGAAATATTCCTAGCTTTCCCCCCTGACAGGAATGGTCGGGCTTTCTAATATAATTAGTTAAAAAACAAGCATTAAAGCATTACATGAAAGACTCATTTAGAAAAATCCATCTTTCCAATTGAGCCTGATTAGAGGGCCTCCAGAGGCCTTGTGGGGGGTGAGTGGAAGCGCATGGAGGGAGGGGAATGAAGGAAGGAGGGAAGACTTATTTTTTCCTCTTTATAAACGAGTGAAACCAGGCCATGAGGGCTAATTAGACAGCAAGGTGTGTTCCTTTTCTTTCCAAATACCTCACTCTCTTGTTCCTTCTCTCTCTCTGAGAAATCGGTCTAGTAATTCGACTTTCAATCTTTCTCTTCCACTCTCTCACCTGCTCAGACACTCACTATATCTCTTACCCTCTGTCTTTCTCTTTCTCTTTCTTGCAATCTCCTTCTCTCTTTTCTCATCTCCTCTCCTTCCTTTCTCCTGTCTTTCACTTTCCCCCAGCAGGAAGAAAAGGCAGGATGGAAGTTTAACTGGGTTCCTGTAATGGGAGCAATAGGAGATGGGCCTAATAGCGCAACAGGAGACTTCGGGAGAAAGTTCAGACTCTGCATGCATCTCAAGTCATGCTGCCCTGGTCTAACAACTTAATAGTCTATTGAACTGAGGGCATCTCACTGGGTAATTTTTTTTACACCTCAAAATGAGTCCACTGTAATAAGTTATTATATGAGTTATTTAACTGTGAACAATGTTACAAAATAGCTAAGGGTAATGAAGTACAAGCATTTTGCTACACCCGCAACAACATCTGCTAAATATGTGTATGTGACATATACAATTTGATTTGATTCGATTTAAAAAAAAATGTGTTCTTCAATTCTCAGTATATTCTTGTAATGAACTTAAATTCTAAGTATACTATCAAATCATTCTTGGTAGCGACAGTGCAAGTCCTTTGTTGGCCAATACCATCATAACTTTTTTCCTGTGCCATTAGAGAGTAATGTGCCTAAGAAAAAGTAATATCAAGTACGGTAACAGCTCAACAGCAAAGCTTGTGAGTGTTTGATTCCTTTGTTGGTCTCAATAAAAGTAATGGTTACCTTGTTACGTTGATGTATTTCAATGGCCGCTGACTGAGTCACACTTTGTTATGAAGAATGGAAAAATAAAGGATGGAAAAATACAGTGGTAACATCCCAAAGGCACCCTATTCCTTACATGTTGCACTACTTTTGACCAGAGGCCTACGGGCTCTGTTCAAAAGTACTGCACTATATAGGGAATAGGGTGCCATTTGGGACACATACAGGCTCTTTAAAGGTCTGTCACACAGAGAGTAGAATTACTCTTGATTGGATCTAAATCAGCCAATCACTCCTTTCACTTAATGACAATGGCTGAGAGGAGTGCTATTTGAGTGTTCGTGGGTGTGTGTGTTCGTGTGTGACAGTATGTATCCATAATCTTTTTTTTTTGCTCTGAATCTTTTTAAATGCACACAATTACAAAGCCATTAAAAGTAATGAAATAAACCCAGGAAGAACTCATTAGTCTAAGAGCTAGTGATTGAGGAGAATTTGGAGTGGAAAACCACCCCCCTAAGTTTAAATCATGGAGCAGATTAAGACACAGAGACCATGTCTGCATCTCAAATGACACACTATAGGCCATGAGAGAAACCCTAATGCACTATAAGGAATAGGGTGCCATGTGGGACACGTCCCAATTCTGTCATTAAACTGGACTGTCTTTGTTTCGTGTGGAAGCAGTAAAAATACAGTACAGGGCACCTTGGCTGCCAATGTCATGGACCAAGCCAGGAGCCAAGGGCTGGGAAGACGTGGCTTGGGCCCAATAAAAACCAACCGACAAGCAAATAATTAATTCATACACTCATAAAAAAAAGGTCAATAAAGGCACCATATATTGTGCCATGCTGCCATTGTTTCATGGTAAACATTACATCACAATAGAAAAACGGATTATTTTTATATTTGTGCAAAGCCTATGACAATAGGCCTACATAGGCTAGGGAATTAATCTATTTATCCTTGGTACTGCTACTAATGTCACTCATACTATCATTCATTCACATAAAGTATGTGGATCATGTCCAATCTTTATTGAATGAGAACCCCATGGCCCAAGATTGGTGGTGGTGATATGAGCTTGGTTTAGGCCTAAGAAATCCTGTTGCTGCCACATAATACAGAGAAAGAAAAAAAGCAAGTGAGCGAACGAGGGGCTGCTCAGGAAAATCTGCTCATGAGAAACAGAGAGAGACATAGTCAGAGAGACATCGACAGACAGACAGAGACACAGAGACACACACACATGCACAGACAGAGACACACAGACACAAATACAGACACATAGACACAAACAGGCAGTCACAGACAGACACAACGACAGACAGAGACACACTACTACTACTACTACTAGAATCCGAAGTCAAATGTCTACTGTTTGCTGATGATCTGGTGCTTCTGTCACCAACCAAGGAGGGCCTACAGCAGCACCTAGATCTTCTGCACAGATTCTGTCAGACCTGGGCCCTGACAGTAAATCTCAGTAAGACCAAAATAATGGTGTTCCAAAAAAGGTCCAGTCACCAGGACCACAAATTCCATCTAGACACCGTTGCCCTAGAGCACACAAAAAACTATACATACCTCGGCCTAAACATCAGCACCACAGGTAACTTCCACAAAGCTGTGAACGATCTAAAAGACAAGGCAAGAAGGGCCTTCTATGCCATCAAAAGGAACATAAATTTCAACATACCAATTAGGATCTGGCTAAAAATACTTGAATCAGTCATAGAGCCCATTGCCCTTTATGGTTGTGAGGTCTGGGGTCCGCTCACCAACCAAGATTTCACAAAATGGGACAAACACCAAATTGAGACTCTGCATGCAGAATTCTGCAAAAATATCCTCCGTGTACAACGTAGAACACCAAATAATGCATGCAGAGCAGAATTAGGCCGATACCCACTAATTATCAAAATCCAGAAAAGAGCCGTTAAATTCTACAACCACCTAAAAGGAAGCGATTCCCAAACCTTCCATAACAAAGCCATCACCTACAGAGAGATGAACCTGGAGAAGAGTCCCCTAAGCAAGCTGGTCCTAGGGCTCTGTTCACAAACACAAACACACCCCACAGAGCCCCAGGACAACAGCACAATTAGACCCAACCAAATCATGAGAAAACAAAAAGATAATTACTTGACACATTGGAAAGAATTAACAAAAAAACAGAGCAAACTAGAATGCTATTTGGCCCTAAACAGAGAGTACACAGTGGCAGAATACCTGACCACTGTGACTGACCCAAACTTAAGGAAAGCTTTGACTATGTACAGACTCAGTGAGCATAGCCTTGCTATTGAGAAAGGCCGCCGTAGGCAGACATGGCTCTCAAGAGAAGACAGGCTATGTGCACACTGCCCACAAAATGAGGTGGAAACTGAGCTGCACTTCCTAACCTCCTGCCCAATGTATGACCATATTAGAGAGACATATTTCCCTCAGATTACACAGATCCACAAAGAATTTGAAAACAAATCCAATTTTGATAAACTCCCATATCTACTGGGAGAAATTCCACAGTGTGCCATCACAGCAGCAAGATTTGTGACCTGTTGCCACAAGAAAAGGGCAACCAGTGAAGAACAAACACCATTGTAAATACAACCCATATTTATGCTTATTTATTTTAACTTGTGTGCTTTAACCATTTGTACATTGTTACAACACTGTATATATATAATATAACATTTGTAATGTCTTTATTGTTTTGAAACTTCTGTATGTGTAATGTTTACTGTTAATTTGTATTGTTTATTTCACTTTTGTATAATATCAACCTCACTTGCTTTTAACACATGTTTCCCATGCCAATAAAGCCCCTTGAATTGAATTGAATTGAATTGACACACACAGACAGACACATAGACACAGAGACAGACACAGAGACAGATACATATAATACAAAGAAAGAAAAAAGCAAGTGAGCGAGAGGCTTAAATCTGCTCAGGAGAAACAGAGAGAGACACAGACAGAGAGAGACACAAACAGACAGACCGACCGACCGGACGGACGGAGGGAGGGAGGGAGGGAGACATGGACAGACAGAGACACAGATAAAGACAGAGACAAAGACAGACAGAGACACAGACAGACACACAGACAGACACACAGACAGACACACACACAGAGAGAGAGAGAGAGAGAGAGAGAGAGAGAGAGAGAGAGAGAGAGAGAGAGAGAGAGAGAGAGAGAGAGAGAGAGAGAGAGAGAGAGAGACACAGATACAGACAGACAGAGAGACACAGATACAGACAGAGACAAAGACAGACAGAGACACAGACAGACACAGAGAGAGAGAGAGAGAGAGAGAGAGAGAGAGAGAGAGAGAGAGAGAGAGAGAGAGAGAGAGAGAGAGAGAGAGAGAGAGAGAGAGAGAGAGAGAGAGAGAGAGAGACACAGAGAGAGAGACACAGAGAGAGAGACACAGAGAGAGAGACACAGAGAGAGACACAGACACAGAGAGAGACACAGAGAGAGAGACAGACACAGAGAGAGAGACAGACATTTTGGTATGATGCAGGGTGGCTGCTCCCCCGCATATTTTCACTGAGACTGGTGAAGGACACACTGTACTGTTCCTCCTCCGGTAGAGGGATGAGCAGGATGACAGCGAGATACGGAGAGGGAGAGGGGGGAGACTGAAAAGTAGAATAAGGAAGTGAGAGGAGAGTGAAAGGGAGAAAGTGGGACAGAATGTAAAGACAATGATGATAGGCATCATGATAATGTATTGCATGTAGAGTTTTCTGTGCTTCTCAAGTATCAACATGTACTGCCGTTTTGTACTATAACACTCACTCCACATCAGCTATCACTGAATTAGTGAAGACATATTTTTCCAAATTGAACGTGGGGAGGATTAAATGGCTACGATACCGTGAGGGCCAGATTGGGGAATATAGCCAGAACACCGAAGTTCACAACCTTAATCTTCCCCAAAATCCCATGGCTTCCACAAAAAGCCAGGACATTGGTTAAACATCCATTCTGAAAAACAACCGTTTTGCTAGGAAGAAAACTAACCAAATTCATTCTGAGGAGAAAAATGGAAGACTCTGCTGTCGGGCCTATAGATAAAGTACCCCAAAACCTACATTCCCGGACCGAAGATACTATATCATATCTAGATATAGATAATGTATGAAGTGGCTCACCTCTTGAACTCCGAGATATACTACACCAGGGCAGTGATAGTTACAAATGTCCCATCTCCCAGAACATCCCCAAGTCTCCTCTTCTGATATATTTATATTTCATCAACAGCCAATATAAATCATATAGCCTGCTAGAGAAGCTATGGGGTAAACAAAACATAGGTTATGTGAATGTTTCCAGAACGTCATATTAGGTTGTGGTAAAGGTACTAATCAGACTAAAGGTACTAATCAGACTACCCAGCAAACCAAAAATAGATGATGTGAATGTTCTCAGAACGTTCCATTAGGTTGTGGGAAAGGCACCAGAGACACAAGGCTAACACCACTGTTTGCTGCTTCGCCACTGCTACAGGTAGAGAGGATAGCTAGCAAACCAAAATATGTTAAGTGAATGTTACCAGAACATTCCATTTGGTTGTCGGAAATAGGCTTACCACTATTTGCCGCTTTCACTATTGCTATGTACCGCTATTCACTACAGGTTGACAGTATTTCAAGGCGTATTTCAAGCCGAAGTAAAAACACGGCAGCCGATCAAACGTGCCACTTCAGTTAACGTTAACTACGAAAGATCAAAAGGCATGTTACGTGTGCAAGCTACGTGGAAAGACGGGATTCTAATTGGAGATAAAAACAGATAAAGGTCAGAGTCTTCCCCCGAGTGACAGCACGGGAAGCATCTGTCGCTGGTAATAAATCGATCCATCTGCGCATGAAGAAGATCACTTGATATACCAGAAGTAGACAGACAATCTGAATTAAACACGTCGCTCAAGGACAAAGGGACGAATATGGTGACTTTTCTTTTGGTAGCATCCCTAGGGAATATGAACAAGGTTGAACAACGGGGGCGAAATAATAAGACACATAGAAGATCAATGGTGTTTTATGCAGTACTAGAAGAAATAAATAAGGAGTATACTTTTGGTGCAACAAAAACAAGTCAAACTCTCTGTGTATGGGCTTAAGTCTGTGCAAGCACGGGTAAGCATCTAAAATCATTGACGACAGCCTGCCTTCCTCCATAGCAACACTACACACACATGCACGCACGCACACACTCCCCCCTTAAAGCTCACTCTGCAATCAACCTTTCATACCTCTGTTGGATGGCTGAACTCTACTCTGGTTCCATTCTAACCCTGCAACCCGGCTGAAGCCAAGACTTTTTGTTTTTCCCTTATCACTCCCCCCCTATCACTTGAATGTATCGGCCCGCCATGGGAGACGGCATTAAGACTAAATAGACATGAAGGCAAAACGAGTTTTAATCCAGCTGGTGAGAGGTGGGCTGGACCTGGATGGTAATGTGGGGGGACAGGAGCGGGGACGGGTGTATGCTACCAGCAGGGGGTGCCACCTTCTATGGGTGGATATGAGGTGGACGGGGGTATGAGGGGGTATCGGACACAGGGATGGGTTAGGGAGCAAGTGGAGGTTATCGACCAGGCATGACAGCGGGGGGTGGCTTAGAATGACGGGGTGAGAAATAAGGACAAAGCCTGTGAGGCAGGGTTCGATGCAGTCTCTTTCTACCGCTCTCTCTTTTCCCCTCTCTCTTTCACTCTCTCTTGCGCTCTTTTTTTCTCCTGCTCAGACTCAATTTCGTTCTCTTTTTCTCTCTCTCTGATAAAGTAAATTTGTTTTCCTTCAGTTCGCTCTGTTGTATTCTGCGTCCTCCGATAGCACATGCCTTTCCCCTCTCTTCCTGCAGAGTTGTCCCATTTTAATTCACTCTCTTCTTTTATTTTGTTCATTTCCTTTCTCATCCTCTTCCCATTAGTCCTTGCATGCAATCTCCTTTGAGCCATTGGCGCCATCTGGTTTTATGCCCATCATTGCATCTCCTCTGATTTCCTGTGTGACTGACTGGCTTGAAGCTTCCTGTTGTAGCTAAATAATAAGGAGTAGAGGGAAGCTGATCGTGGTTCAGTTTGGAATTTCCCCCACTAATGATTAAGGTTAGGATTTGGGGAGGGGAAGCTGATCCTAGATCTGTACATAGGGGAGACTTCATACTGAACCTATATGATAATGAAGGAAACAACATAGCGTGGGGAACACAAAATGTTGAGACTCAGTAAGATGGCAACAGGCCGCGCCAGGAGACCATTCTTACGGTCACACTGTGGTCACACTGTCTGCAGTTTCACACCATGCTGGAGTCTGGAGAGGCTGAGTGCAATCACACATCTCTGACATAGCACATCGTTAACACTCCTTTCACACCAGGCTGGGGATGTTGTTACAGTAACAGAAGAGAGCAGATAACTTACACATAAATCTGCTTTATTACAGTATCTAAATCAACTAGCCACTACCAGCTAAGCTCTCCTGTAGATCTGAAATTATTGGAAAGGCTAAGCAATATGGTAATATTCCCACCCAGTTTTAAACGTAGTATACGCACATCCAATAACTTGCATTTGCTTGGTACCAAAAGATAAACTGAATCAAGAAAAGATACCCGGACAATGATGAATTATCCAGTCATTCATCAGTGTGCAGGTATCTATTCTTTATTTCAATATTTCCATCAAGCCAATCAGAATACAATGTGAAGCTATTAGCATTACACTTACTGTATATCTATCCTAGGGGTGAAAATGGGCAGAATTCAGCATTAGTCAGCTGCACTAGCAGCCCATAGGAAGAGACTGCTATTAACTGGATCAATGATTTGAGAGCTTTTCACTGAAGCCATACCAACAACATGACTCAGTTAAATCTGTCCGTACAATTAGTAATGGCACTGACGAGAAAAAACACAGACAGAGACACAGAGAAAGAGAGACACACACACACACACACGAGGACACACGCAGTGACTTACAAAAACATTTGTTGAGTTCAAAGAACTTTACCAAACTCTGGCCAAATCGACTATGGTAGCTGAAAATGCACACACAATAACTACAGTGAGGGCTAAATAGCAAACATAACAAAATACACACACAAAGATAAGCAAAAACACATGCACAAGAGATATGTTAGGGGCTCTGCATAAAAACATGTTTGTTTTTTCAGATTTTCTCCACCTTTCTCAGGAAACTAAATTGCAAATGATATTGTTCTAAAGAGTAAAATAAACGAATGGCAGAAATTGAGGGGAAAATAGCGATAAAGTACATGCATACAGTGAAAACACGTGTTTGCTAACATGTTTGTGTGCATCTGGGACTCTGTTGGCCACCTGAGCCACCTGTCTCTATCTGCCGAATGTCAGCTGTGGACGGGCTGCACGGCTGCACTGGGCTACGGAGGGAACACACACACACACACACACACACACACACACACACACACACACACACACACACACACACACACACACACACACACACACACACACACACACACACACACACACACAAGCATGGGCACAGAGGCACGCACCCATGTACACACCCTCTCTCACACACACGCACACCACGGTCCTGTAGGCCATGTTCCTCCATTAGTGGTGACACACACACCCCAGGACGTTACATGGAGATCTGCCGCCCAGACAGGTGTTGCCATTGATCACCAGAGGGCTCTTTATGACAGCCATAATTATAAAGCATGGAGTGAGTGTGTGTGTGTGTGTGTGTGTGTGTGTGTGTGTGTGTGTGTGTGTGTGTGTGTGTGTGTGTGTGTGTGTGTGTGTGTGTGTGTGTGTGTGTGTGTGTGTGTGCTTGTCTGCACTTGTGTGTGTGTGTGTGTTTTTCTTGTATTTATTTTGAGGGCAGACAAAAACTAAAAAGATGACTATCCCTCTTTGTTGTTGCATCTAATCAATCATCTGCTGTCAGTGACATCATCCAAAATGGCACCCTAATCCCTACATGAGCCCTGGTCAAAAGTAGTGCACTATGTATGGAATAGGCTGCCATTAAGGACGTACCCATTGTTATGTTTTTCTATTAGATTTAGGTTAGTGACACTGTAGCACTGTTTGTACTTTGCCTTAATACACTTGAAGAGCACCCCTTTTCCAGGCAAGTTATAAAAAAGCAATTGGTTATTTTTTTCTCCCTCGGTTTGCTTTTACAGCTTTGTGCTCAGAGAACAGCGAACCTTACATAAAATTACAGGCAGGCCCTATGAAAATGTCAATGAGATGTGGCTTCCCTTGAGTGAGTGAGTGAGTGAGTGAGTGAGTGAGTGAGTGAAAGAGTGAGTGAGTGAGTGAGTGAGTGAGTGAGTGAGTGAGTGAGTGAGTGAGTGAGTGAGTGAGTGAGTGAGTGAGTGAGTGAGTGAGTGAGTGAGTGAGTGAGTGAGTGAGTGAGTGAGTGAGTGAGTGAGTGAGTGAGTGAGTGAGTGAGTGAGTGAGTGAGTGAGTGAGTGAGTGAGTAAGTGAGTGAGGTGAGTGAGGTGAGTGAGGTGAGAGGTGTGTATGTATATGTGAGTGGTAGCTGGCAAGAAAGAGATCGAGAGAAAGAGATGGAGAGATAGCGAGACAAAGAGTGAGTGGAAGAGAGAGAGCGAGAGTAGGGTGGCCATGCCTGTTTGGACGAGGGTGGATGTGAACATCTCTTTCATACTCCTTTCACATTGAGTGGCCTGATTCATCTCTCTGTGTTCGCTTTGTCATCCTTTATTTCTGATCTCTACTCTTCCCCTCCAACAGATACATCACTGCGAGAATGATCTGTTGATCTGGCCTGGTCTGAGCACAGCAGTGTGCCATAGGGCTGGCTGTAGGTTCAGAATCTGGATCACTGACTATCCCTCTGTGTGCGTGTGCGCGCATGGCCTGTGTCTGTGCAAAAAAAAATAACAAATAAAATAAAAGAGGGAGGGACAGAGAGAGACAGACGAGAGAGAGATGTAGACAGCCAGGCAGACACACACACACACACACACTCCCTCCTCCCTATCATGGGTCGTAATTCGAATTGGATCCAATACCGCAGCAATTAGCAAAATGGAGGAGGACCGAGGTCTCTGTCCACACACACGGCACACCCGCTTCATCCCACTAATCACCATAGGGAGAGTGTGTGTGTGTATATATATGTTTGTGAGTGTGTGTGATTTAGCCTCTGCGTCCACAGAGAGGGCCCAAATAGGTCAGTGGGGATGGTCCGTAGCGCGCACATACACTAGCTAGATAGTCCTGGGGGAGACAGGATACTGTATATAACCACTATATAACCACAGAGGTAAAACACACGGGTGCATCCCAGATGACACCCTATTCTCTATATAGAGCACTACTTTTCACAAAGGGCACATAGTGCACTACTCTATGTACAAAAAAGGGTGTGATTTAGGGCACACAGTTAGAAAGAGAGGGCTGGCGGTATAGGAAAAGGATAGACATTGAATAAATGATACCTGTGACATGGAGTAGGTCATTTTAATATTCTGCACAATGAAAATACAACATACATTTTTGTACTTATAAATTAATATGTACCCATTGATTATTGGAGAATATAACTTGTAAACGTCTCATGAGCTTAGTGTCACTTTTGCATCCTATCAGAACCCAAAATATAAGCTTGTTTTACTCCAATGTTTGAAAACAGTAAAAGTAAACAAAAACTGTACAGTCAAGAAATATGGTTAAAAGTAACATTTTGTCATGGGATGGTCCGTCCTTGCATCCATATCTCTGTCTATGAATTTGAGGTACTTCGTTTTTCCGCTGTGCATAGGGCCTCTACCTCACATTTTGCAATGACTTGGGTCAATTCCAGCTGGAAGAGAGCCACAACTGCTCCAAGCTTGAGGAGTGTGTTATTATCACTGGCCACTAGTGTTGCACGGTATACCGAAACTTCTGTACTTTTTCAATACTAGAACATGAAAAATGGTACTAGAACTTTTGTTACCTTCGGTACTTCTGTCAAATGTGTCTCACTGATCAACTCTGTCTATCAGCGCAGCCGATATCCCCCTTATAGCACGAAATCAGCTTGCCTGCTCCACTTAGCCTCCACTGGGAGTCTGGACTGCATCATGTTTAAATCCCCACTCATGCTGCACAGAAGTTAACACACTTGAATAATGTAGATATGTTGAAACAGTTAATTACTGTTCGCAAAACAATGTCAATACAGGCTAGAACACTTTACAATGAAGAAGATACCGGTAGCTTCCAGGTTTGTAGGCTAGCTTTTCTTGCTAGCTTACAGCTGAAGTTATCAAATCACTACCCTCTGGTACTTTGTAATAATATGCCAATCAAAATGCAAAATGGCTGATTTCAAAGCCACCAAAACTTTATATAATCACTTAATCAATCTCTCTCTCCCAAAAATTATCTATTGCCTCCCTCTTGCCTTGTGAATTACAGTATGTCATTACTGGTTAAAGTAAGCTACTTCTATGCAAATGTTGTTGATCAGTATAATAAAATAATTCCAAAATGGAAGAGTCATCTGTAGCCCCATGAAATCAGCCAAAACAAGTGCAATAACTCAATGCATGCACACACTACTATTGAATACACATTCACCTGTATTGTGAATAGGCCTAGGCAATCTCTTGATTAACCCAGTTTATCAGCAGAGGTTTACCATTCAAATACATTATTACCATTATGCAGTTATGTAGTTAGATTGGTAAAAACAAAGTTAAATTGTTTGTATGAGGTATAATTGATTCATTAATGCATTTATGGCTGTATCTGAAAAATGTCAAATGTAATGATATTGAACTCAAAAGATGCCCAACGATTGAACAGAGCAGTAGCTGAGTTTCTGTCTAGATCAAGTGCCATTCTGTGCCTATGTTAATATGGCTTATTCTTTTGCAGTGGTATTGTTTTGGTAGAAAGTATCGTGATGGTATTGAGAATTGTGATACTAAACCTGGTATGGAAGTCAAAATGTGGGTATCGTGACAACACTACTGGCCACACATGCAAAAATACACACACACACACACACACACACACACACACACACACACACACACACACACACACACACACACACACACACACACACACACACACACACACACACACACACACACACACACACACACACTAGAAGTGTGCTACTTTGGCTGACGCACACAATGAAGCATCCTTTGGGATCGTGGTAGTGTGAAAACAATGCACACCATAGCCTTAATGATGTGTGATGTTGGCCTCCAGCTCCAGCACTATAAGCAAGGTTGTTGTTGAGTGGAATTTCCGTGACTTAGGTTGCATCCCAAATGTGTCACCCTATTCCATATGCAGTGCCCTGCTTTTGTCCAGGGCCCATAGGGCTCAGGCCAAAATTTGTGCACTATGTAGGGAATAAGGTGCCATTTGGGACACATATTCAGCCTGCAGTGGCAGATGGTGGATGCGCTGCTTGGGCCCAGGGAGTCAAGCCTACAGGATGAGTGGGAGTGTAACTTTTAAAACACCTTAATTTTTCCAAGTACAAACACACAAAAATATGACACATCTGCTACACAGCTGGGTATACATTACAGACACATATGTGCACGCACCCTCACATCAAAACCCAGCAGGAGTAGGACATGGGTGAGCAAACGTGATGCAGAGCCACCATCTTCCACTGTTTGTGTGTGTGGGCGTGTCGAAAACGTGTGCTGACTGCTTGTCGTGGGGCTGCTGATATGTGCTAACCACAGCCTGCGATACTCTATCCCTTCTCTGATGATTCTCTCACATCCAATCACAGGACAGATAAATAAATCCCGCCCGTGGCAAGGAGACACTGTTTACATCGCCGGGTGTCGTCTGGGGCTCTGGCCAGTCAGGTGGTGTTTACAGGAACCTAAGGAATAAGGGTATGGGGAATGGCGTTTGACTTGAATGGAGGTGGTAAGTTGCAGTGACAGTACTATAGACTCAACACTAGTGGAGACAAAAGCCTTCCACTACCTGAGACCAACTGTCCAATCCAGTAAAGTCTTAAGTACGATCCTAGTTCAGCTGTGCACTGTTCTTAGGGCTAGGTTCCCAACACTGGTACAGACTAACACCTCTCGCTACAGGCTTCATGAACAGCACGTTCTAAGCGATCTCCTAAGGCAAGGCAATGCACAGATTTTATTTAAATGAGTAGTTGTTTAGGATGCAAGGTGATGTACAGCAGTAAATCTACCCAGCACTTTTCGCAGGCCAATCCCCTTAAACGCAAAGTTTCTCCCTCATATCAAGTGATTCAGGATTAACTTCAGTACCTAACCATGGATCGCGTTTGAGATCGACTACATTGCAGTCTGACTGCGCAGAAACAGTGATTTCACATAATGTGATAATGTGATCAAGATTAAATATTCTGTGCCTCGCCCTGCTCAAACTGATCCCCTGAAACACGTTGACGGTCTCTAGGTAAATCCAATACTGATTCTGGGTGGGAGTGGAGTGGAGTGGGAGAGATTCAGCAGTTGTGCTCGGGTAGAACAGCACCACTTGAACCCCTCCAATTGACTCAGGTGTAAATGAATGCAAAATGAAAGCAGACATCAAAAGTGCTCGCTAATTATCCATAATAGCAGGAATTTAATTCAAACCGGAGACGATAGCTCCCAACCAATGTAGCTATCTGAACATTTGTTTGTGGCTGAATGAGTCGCGGAACCAAAAAATACGACATAATTAAAAGTAAACAGTCTGAACTCCCTCTTTTCTTTCTCTCTTTCTCCGAGACACACACAAGCACAGAGTACACGTACACAAAAATAGTACACACACGGCAAGTATCAGTGCAGCAGCTGGCATAGCCCTAGGCAGTGGGACTCCTCTCTGGCTCGCAGCGCTGTATTTAAGACTCATCGCCTGGGGGGCCTGCCAGGAGCTGTCTATCACTGGGACTAGACACACACACACACACACACACACACACACACACACACACACACACACACACACACACACACACACACACACACACACACACACACACACACACACACACACACACACACACACACACACACACACACACACACACACACACACCAGGGTTTCTGTTAGCTGGTAATAGCCGGCTTTTGGCCAATAAAAAAAATGAAAAGTCGTGAAAATTGGCACCCAAACAATAAAAAAATCCCATGATGGATTTTAGCCTATTCGTTGATTGAAATACCAGTCGATGTAGCACGAGAAGTGATACAGATCAAACAACTGTTTGTTGCTGCTAAAGTGAAACGTGCTTTAAAAGCCGAATCATTGAGCAACAATTGTACAGGCAATCACCTGTAAAAACAACTATGGCCACGACTAAAAAGAGCAACTATTTTTATTTCTCTGTTATTGAAGCACGGTTCCCATTCAAGTGCAAATAGGCAACTAGGCAGGCTTCAGAGCGTCAAACACCATTTTGCAATGAGCTGGAAGTAGTATGCATTTTTAAAATATATACTTAATTGTTTGAAACCTGAATGTTGTACTACAGTACATCTTATTTTATTAAAAAAAATAATTTCACCTTTATTTAACCAGGTAGGCCAGTTGAGAACAAGTTCTCATTTACAACTGCGACCTGGACAAGATAAAGCAAAGCAGTGCGACAAAAACAACACAGAGTTACACATGGAATAAACAAACGTACAGTCAATAACAATAGAAAAATCGATATACTGTGTGTGCAAATGTAGTAAGATTAGGAAGGTAAGGCAATAAATAGGCCATAGTGGCAAAATAATTACAATTTAGCATTAACACTGGAGTGATAGACGTGCAGATGATGATGTAGAGATACTTGGGGTGCAAACGAGCAAAAATATATAACAATATGGGGATGAGGTAGTTGGGTGGGCTATTTACAGATGGACTGTGTACAGGTGAAGTGATCGGTGAGCTGCTCTGACAGCTGATGCTTGAAGTTAGTGAGGGAGATATAAGTCTCCAGCTTCAGTGATTTTTGCAATTCGTTCCAGTCATTGGCAGCAGAGAACTGGAAGGAAAGGCGGCCAAAAGGAGGACTTGGCTTTGGGGATGCCCAGTGAAATATACCTGCTGGAGCGCGTGCTACGGTGGGTGTTGCTATGGTGACTAGTGAGCTGAGATAAGGTGGGGCTTTACCTAGCAAAGACCTATCGATTACCTGGAGCCAGTGGGTTTGGCAACGAATATGAAGCAAGGGCCAGACAACGAGAGTTGTGAAGAGGGCACGACAAAACCTATTCCCCCTCAGGAGACTGAAAAGATTTGGCATGGGTCCTCAAATCCTCAAAAGGTTCTACAGCTGCAACATCGAGAGCATCCTGACTGGTTGTATCACTGCCTGGTATGGCAACTGCTCGGCCTCTGACCGCAAGGCACTACAGGGTAGTGCGTACGGCCCAGTACATTACCGGGGCCAAGCTTCCTGCCATCCAGGACCTCTATACCAGGCGGTGTCAGAGGAAGGCCCTAAATATTGTTAAAGAATCCAGCCACCCTAGTCATAGAATGTGCTCTCTGCTACCACATGGCAAGTGGTACCGGAGCGCCAAGTCTAGCTCTAAGAGGCTTCTAAACAGCTTCTACCCGCAAGCCATAAGACTCCTGAACATCTAATCAAATGGCTACCCAGACTATTTGCATTGCCCCCCTCTTTTAGACCGCTGCTACTCTCTGTTATTACCATCTATGCATAGTCACTTTACTAAATCTACCTACAAGTACATATTACCTCACCTAACTGGTGCCCCTGCACATTGACTCTGTACCGGTACCCCCCTGAATAGTCTCGCTATTGTTATTTTACTGCTGCTCTTTAATCACTTGTTACTTTTATTTCTTATTCTTATCCGTACACCTGTTGTATTCGGCGCATGTGACAAATAACATTGTATTTGATTTTTGATTAGATCTTTGCTACATGGCACATTCCAAGGTCAAGTGATGCTCTTCCTGCTTATACCGCCGACCTTGTGTTGTTTGTTTAAGGGAGGAATCTTTGTATTCTGAAAAACAGCACCTTCTGTTTGTGTCAAAGGAGTCATGTTCCGTTGTTAGCATTTGGCTGTGCGTGCGTGCGCTTGCGTGTGTGTGTGTGTGTGTGTGTGTGTGTGTGTGTGTGTGTGTGTGTGTGTGTGTAAGAGTTGACTACTACCTCCCGTCAGATCGTTGGTGTGCATTTAAATAACTACTGTGTCTGGTAATGCGTTCCAAGGCTTTGAATATATCTCCTCTCCATCTGTCCATGTCAAAGCATCCGGTCTCACCAAAATGAATAATTCAACTCGTAACATTGTTATTTTCTTATGTTGTACATGTTTTGTTATGGATATATTCCGAAGGTGCTTGGGCTGATCTTTGAGAAGGCATGCATCAAGACTCATGCTCATTCAATGCCGCTCACATCCAATAGAATAAGACTTTTTGTTGTGACACTGGAGGAATTGAGACTTCCCTTTCAATGGAAAATAGAAAAAAAAGTATTCACACAAACATCTCAATTCAACCCGAGTGTAGGCCTATATCATATTCATCCCCGTATTGTTAGCAACAAAGTGATGTCAATGCCCAAGGCAGGGTGAGACAAGATAAGAGAAGGGATGAACACAACCATTGAAGGAGGCGAGTTATCGGTTGAAATTATGATCGAAAAATGCATACACGCCCCCCAAACATATCCATATTGTTGCCTACAAAAAGGCCCAAGGCAGGGTTAAACAGTCAGAGTGAAAGGATGAACAGAATGAGTGAAAGGAGGAGAGAAAGCTACAAGGTGCAAGGCCTAGCTGAGAGTAAACTGAAGGCAGGCAATGGAGGGAGTGCTCGCTCAGGGACATCCTGTCATCTCCAAGAGAAAAGACAGGAGGAACAGAATGGGTGAAAGGACGAGAGAAAGGTGCAGGTGGATGCCCTAGCTTGGCACCTTTGTTTCCCTCTAACCAGCAGTCAGGCTGTCAACCGGTCATATAGACTAAATAGTAGCCAACAAATACACAGTTACAAACAGTAGCTTGGCTCACTGCCTTATCACTGTGGGTATCCTGGACTTGAGTGGGATACACATGTGAACATTTGGACCACTGAAGGAATAGGATGGAGAGGGGGAGAGAAACATGTTTTGGGGCTTCATAAAAGTTTGATGCAAATGTACTAAAAGTGTTTGCGTCTTTTGCATCGGTCAATGCTATTTTACCCCAGAGGGAATTAAACATTGAAGGAATAAGCCATCCAACCATGTTTGTCAAAATATACAAACATTGTTTGAAATACATTATCTAGTATCTAAAGCGCTTTAAAATAGGTACAATACTGTTAAAAAGTTTCGAGTCACTTAGAACTGTCCTTGTTTTCCATGAAAAAACATACATGAAATGAGTTGCAAAATGAATAGGAAATATAGTCAAGACGATGACAAGGTTATAAATAATGATTTTTAATTGAAATATTAATTGTGTCCTTCAAACTTTGCTTTCGTCAAAGAACCCTCCATTTGCAGCAATTACAGCCTTGCAGATCTTTGGCATTCTAGTTGTCAATTTGTTGAGGTAATCTGAAGAGATTTCACTCCATGCTTCCTGAAGCACCTCCCACAAATTGGATTGGCCTGATGGGCACTTCTTACGTACCATATGGTCAAGCCGCCCCCACAACAGCTCAATAGGGTTGAGATCTGGTGACTGTGCTGGCCACTCCATTATAGACAGAATACCAGCTGACTGCTTCTTCCTTAAATAGCCCCTGCATAGTTTGGAGCTGTACTTTGGGTCATTGTCCTGTTGTAGGAGGAAATTGGCTCCAACTAAGCACCGTCCACAGGGTATGGCTTGACGTTGCAAAACGGAGTGATAGCCTTCCTTCTTAAAGATCCCTTTTACCCTGTACAAATCTCCTACTTTACCACCACCAAAGCACCCCCAGACCATCACATTGCCTCCACCATGCTTGACAGATGGCGTCAAGCACTCCCCCAGCATCTTTTCATTTTTTCTGCGTCTCACGAATGTTCTTCTTTGTGATCCGAACACCTCAAACTTAGATTTGTCTGTCCATAACACTTTTTTCCAATCTTCCTCTGTCCAGTGTCTGTGTTCTTTTGCCCATCTTAATCTTTTCTTTTTATTGGCCAGTCTGAGATATGGCTTTTTCTTTGCAACTCTGCCTAGAAGGCCAGCATCCCGGAGTCACCTCTTCACTGTTGATGTTGAGACTGGTATTTTGTGGGAACTAATGAAGCTGCAAGTTGAGTACTTGTGAGGCGTCTGATCCTCAAACTAGACACTAATGTACTTGTCCTCTTGCTCAGTTGTGCACCGGGGCCTCCCACTCCTTTTTCTATTCTGGTTAGGGCCAGTTTGCACTGTTCTGTGAAGGGAGTAGTACACAGCGTTGTACCAGATCTTCAGTTTCTTGGCAATTTCTCGCATGGTATAGCCTTCATTTCTCAGAACAATAATAGACTGACGAGTTTCAGAAGAAAGGTCTTTGTTTCTGGCCATTTTGAGCCTGTAATCGAACCAACAAATGCTGATAATCCAAATACTCAACTAGTCTAAAGGCGGCCAGTTTAATTGCTTCTTTAATCAGAACAACAGTTTACAGCTGTGCTAACATCATTTAAAAAGGTTTTTATAATGCTCAATTAGCCTTTTAAAATTATAAACTTGGATTAGCTAACAACGTGCTATTGGAAAATAGGAGTGATGGTTGCTGATAATGGGCCTCTGTGCGCCTATGTAGATATTACATAAAAAATCTGCCATTAACAATGTCTACACCGTATGGCTGATCAATTTGATGTTATTTTAATGTACAAAAAAAAGTATTTTCTTTCAAAAACAAGGATATTTCTAAGTGACCCCAAGTCATACAGACAGACACAGAGCCTTCAAAGCTCTATAGTATAGGCGTCCAGCAAGCAGTCAACAATCAACTCGCTCAAAGGACAACAGGAAGTTCTTCAGTATCATTGTCACTTCAAAGCTTTTGTAAGTCGCTCTGGATAAGAGCGTCTGCTAAATGACTTAAATGTAAATGTAAGTTGCCAATGTCCATTTTATGGTGAGCAGAAAAAGGTGAAATGACACCCCAAGGGTCAAAGGTCAACGTATCTTCATAACTCACACCTTTAAGAGAGACCCTGGGGTTATTTGATTTATAACACAACTAATCTGTTCATCGAGAGATAGAGTGCACGAGAGGAAGAGATGAACGAGGGGCAAACATTTAATTTAATTTTGCCAACAAGGGGAGGGGGGGGGGTTACCAGCATTTGTAACTTGAATCTTATAATAATCTGTACCAAACAGTTAATCTGATAATACCTGGAATATAATATAAAAATACTTGCTTGATACATGTTTTCCAGGGATTTAAATACTTTGCAAGTGCAACTTATTTCTATGTGAAAAATGGTCTGTTCATTCCTTTTCCATTTTTGTAGACACTGTTATCCAGAGCAATTTACTGTTATCCAGAGCAAGTGTGTGCATACATATTCATATTTTTTCACAATGGTCGCCCATGGGACTCAACCCCACAACCTCTACCATGTCTCAATGTACTTAATTACTGTATTGTGCTTTGCTTTACTTCATGGTGATGGAAAGTCTACAGGTACAAACCTAGATGACCAGCCTATGTACAATACAGTAATGTACATTTACATTAAGTGTTTTTTTTAAGGATGGTAAATAAAAACTGCACAAAAATGTTTTGTTTTCCATGTCTTTATAAAATAATTGCCTCATGTATGTCTATAGCCTACTCTGAAGAACGGTACAATATGCCTCATGAAATAAAACATTCAGATTTCAAACAACTACATTTTCGGGCTTCCCGAGTGGCGCAGCGGTCACTACAGACCCGGGTTCGATCCCAGGCTGTGTCGCAGCTTTCCGCGACCAGGAGACCCATGAGGCAGCGCACAATTGGCCCAGCGTTGTCTGGGTCAGTGGAGTGGTTGGCCATCCGGGATGTCCTTGTCCCATCACGCTCTAGCGACTCCTTGTGGCAGGCCGCACGCATGCAAGCTGACTTCGGACGCCAGTTATAAAGTGTTTCCTCTGACGCATTGGTGCGGTTGGCTTCTGGGTTAAGTGAGCAGTGTGTCTAGAAGCAGTGCAGTTTGTCAGGGTCGTGTTTCGGAGGACGCATGGCTCTCGACCTTCGCCTCTCCCGAGTCCGTATAGGAGTTGCAGCGATGGGACAAGACTGTAACTACCAATTGGGGAGAAAAAGGGGTAAAAAATGTATAAATAAGAGAAGGGAAAAAATGATATTTTCTAAATGTATACTGCCTACAGCTCACATTGTAAAGTGATGAGTGATGCGCTGATAGCGTGTTGCCTGCACTTGAATGGTTTATAAAAACAGGTATTTTTAATTGTGCGCCAAAACTGTTTTTATCACGCGACTGCATTTAGAAGTGGTATGCAATGAATGAGCTTATAAAAGCTCATGTTGTAGTCCAGCAGCAACCAGCTGAGGAGCCGCAGAAGAAATCCATTTCAAAATAGGCTCTGTATGCTGTGCGCGTGTGATAGTTGTGTTGGATAAATAAGGTAACAGGATGACTAACGAAAATACAAACAGGCCAATTTAATTTAATTATGCAAATGAACCTATAGACTGACAAGCATGATGGTCAAAAGTATTTCCATCATCTGGTATTTCCATCAATGAATAAAAAGCATTATTTTGCAATGGGATTTTTTTTCTCCCAGTCATTTTGGCCGGCAACAGTATTATTTATTGGTAAAAAAAAAAAATTGTGGGGTCAAAAGCGGGCAATTGCCGGCTAATGGAAACCCTGATTGTATTTCTTGACAATGTCAAACAAATCCATATTCTGCAGCATACAGAGTGGTAAAAGAGTGAATTGCCAAGAGATACAACGTTGGAACAAATCATATTGCTGGGACCCGAATGCCGTATTTGAGTAGGGAGAAAACATATAGTCTTGAGATTGATGATTCTTTAGGGGGGGAAAAAACTAGATAAAATGTGTGTGTGTGAAAACAAGATTACATTTGGGTGTGAGTTATGTGGGAAATATAAGTAGATACTGTATGTTTATGTGTGTGTGTGTGTGTGTGTGTGTGTGTGTGTGTGTGTGTGTGTGTGTGTGTGTGTGTGTGTGTGTGTGTGTGTGTGTGTGTGTGTGTGTGC
Organism: Salvelinus alpinus; assembly: GCF_045679555.1. Lineage (NCBI taxonomy): Eukaryota > Metazoa > Chordata > Actinopteri > Salmoniformes > Salmonidae > Salvelinus > Salvelinus alpinus. The sequence continues at coordinate 45,777,758 of NC_092095.1, read as the reverse complement.
GCGCGTGTTTGTAAGTGTGCTGTAGTACTGATGAAATGGATTCAGCCACGGCAGCAGCAGTAGCAGCAGGTCCCCTGTCCTGTGATGAGGCGAGGGCTGATCCTATCACTGCTCCTGTGAAGGGTCATCAATAACCCAGCCATGAGCAGCCAGGGGGAGGGAGAGGGAGCACATGCCCTTCACTCTGGTTCTACTGACGAGGGGTAGGTTGTGTGTGTGTGTGTGCATGTGATTGTGTGTGTGTGCATGTGTGGATGTATGTGTGTGCCTGCGTGAGTGTGTGGCGACAGGGACAGCCAACCAGTAAGCATAAACTGATGGCCCGAGAATGGCAAGAAACTGCAATATGTATGATATATTATTTGTGAAGGAAAGAATAGCCGTTTCCATATCTTTTCCCCCAACATAACAATGCAAATTAATTCAAAATATTTAATCAGCATTGTAAAGGAGAAGCTATTTATTACACAATCTACCTCCCAAGATGCCTGAACCACCAGAGCCGAGATGGAGGGGGAAAAGCAGGGAGAAAGAAGGTGCATCCCATATGGCACCATATTCCCAATATAGTGAACAAATTTATCAGGGCCCATAGGGTGCTGGTCAAATGTAGAGCACTATATAGTGAACAGGGTGCCATTTGGGATACATCCAGAGGATAGCATTATGCTACTACATCCGCCTAAGGAAATGGGACCCTGGATGATGGGAGAAAAAGGAGACCACATAAGACCGACCAAAGCTGCTTGCCCGCTGGGGTAATTCTCTTCACATCTCCTTCCTATGACCTCCTCTCTCCCTCTTGCCCTCCCCTTGCACTCATTCCCTCTCTTTGTCATCCCCTTGAGCCCTCTTTTCTTCTCTCATTTTCTTGTCAGTCTGGGTTGGTGGCTAGCGTTCCTGACAGACAGACAGACACAGAACGAGGGAGAGAGGAATCCCACTGCAGATGAGTTAACATAGTCTGGAAGTGTGACTAGCTGCATAATATCTCTTATTCCCTTTCAAAGAAAGCCTCCTTGCTCCTCTGAGAGAAATTGAGAGAGAGAAAAGTGAAGTGAAAGAGAGCAAGAGAAAACACATCACTGCTACGAAAGAAGTCCTCCGAGCAAGGGTGTCCACAGATCTGAGAACAACCAAGCTGAGGACGGCAAAAAAAAAGCGAGCTAGAGCGCTTCGAAGCTCGTTCGACTGCGCGAGTCCGTTAAGCCATTACCATTAGCCTCCGGGGAGAGTCGGCACCAGAGGGACGGGCTAACTGGTTGGCTGAAGTACAATCCATTATTTATGATATAATGGCCATTTACAGCTTTGTGAAGTTTAGCAGCCGAGAACAGAGTTTGCCGTATTGCGTTTGTTTTCCAAGCCAGTGGCAGAGCTTAGCTGTGTTAGTTGTGCTGTAGTAGTGTAGCAGCCATTATAGTTTTTTATTCCCAGTGTATTCACAGGTCAGAGGTAAGCTGGTGTCAGACGTTTGCAGTCCTAAATTTGCCTTTAATTTTTTTTGTTATAGGCAGCCATTTTGGATTAGCATTGTCAGCCTCACACGTTTGAAACGGGCTTAATTACTGTCATCCTTAAACAACGCAAAAGTACAATATGTCTTCAATAAATAATGATATGTTACAACAACCCAGATGATTGGAGAAGTTGTTCAGGGTGGCACCCTTGAACTTTGTCATAGTCTCTTTGACATGGATGATGGCTAATTTGATCTAGGCTCCAATTGCAGTGTTGGTAGCCAAGGGAATGAGGTGAGTCCTCTCTTACTGTCTAAGGGAAGTTACTGTGGAGAGACAATGTCACTTTTGTCCGGCTAGAACAGCGACGACTTTGGGCAGACGTGTGACTTTGTGGCGTCCTCCCCCGTCCTTCGTCGTCGTCCGCAGCTGTCGGATAAGACAACAGCTTATCTGGGCCTGTCCGTCAGCTTATCTACGACTCACCTGCACATTGATAGCAGATCAATAAGTAGCCTTCGATGGCGCTGTCAATGCAACCGATTCAACCCAACACCTACCCACTGCTCTCACACCCCGTAACCCCCCCAATGGGAGTGTGTCTCCAACAGCCCACATATGGATCGAATCACCCGCAATCCACTATCTTCCACTCCCCCCGCAATGTGCCTCTGTGGCTATTTCATGGTACATTTCTCAACCTTCTCTTTTTTGCGATTCTCAGACCAATATGGGTAGTGTGAACAGCTGGTAAAATCTTTACCCTTTGATTCACAATCTTTACCCTGCTGTTTGCTGTAGAGAATATGTGCAAAGTTATCTTTCTTTTTGAAGTGTCAGACTCACCGACCTTCACCGAGCTGGAGAAAACCGTACAGAGAACAGCACGGGAGAGGATGACACTCCAACCGAGTAGTCGATCAATAATGTCGTCAATCAATAATGTACCTGGGGAACGAGGAACAGGGGAGCGGTAAACGGCTTCCTGCTGTGTGTGTGTGTGTGTGTGTGTGTGTGTGTGTGTGTGTGTGTGTGTGTGTGTGTGTGTGTGTGTGTGTGTGTGTGTGTGTGTGTGTGTGTGTGTGTGTGTGTGTGTGTGTGTGTGTGTGTGTGTGTGTGTGTGTGTGGCCTCAAAAGCAGATGCACTGTAGCTTGTCAGTAACCTTCATCTCATAATGAGAAAGCATGAGGCCATTTATGGATATACTGTACTAGTGGATCATCTGGGACCCTGAATTGTGATTACATTTTTTGTCATAGGCTACCAGGTTAAAAACAGTGATTCCCAGTAGGCAAAACGTATCATGGGTCATCATAAAGACGTTGTTTTTTGGTTGGTATAATCATTTTCTGGTCATAAAGTTATCATTTTCTGGTTGTACACTGATTTTCAGGTGGAAGAAAAGACACTGGGTTGTGTGTTCTTGGTTGATTCTATATCCAGGCACAACAACAATCACTCATCATTGATTCATAGAACGACTGCTGGTTTTGATCATGGCTACATTTGGTCTCATCACTGATTCATAAACAGTGGGATCAGACCGGCTGCTTCTCCAGACACTGTTGCTTTATTTTCTCCCTCTTCTTTGGTTTGCTTCCCAAATGGCTCAATCACACAGAGCCAGCTTCTGCTGGAAATGAACAGGGATGTGTCCCAAATGGCACCCTATTCCCTTTAATTGCACTACTTTTGACCAGGGCCTAAAGTAGTGCACTACATAGGGAATATGCTGCCATTTGGGACACATCCCTGTTCATTTCCAGCAGAAGCTGGCTCTGTGATTGAGCCAGTGCTGTCATCGCATAATCAAGGCATACAAGGATACTCTGGAATCTTCCACCCTCTGTCTGCCAACATCTCCATCAGTACGAGATGAATATGAGACGAGAGCCAAGATGAGCTTCAATCTAAGGAGAGGAACGACTGCCAAACCACCGACGTCAAACACCAAGCACAACCCGATTCCATTCCTTCATAATATTGGATATCAAAAGGTGCAATAAGCACTCTTTACAAGAGCACATTGGCATTTTATGCATTCACAAAAACATGATAAAGACACTAAAACGATGAGACGAGAGACGAGTGTTCGGAAAAAATACATGGGATAAAATACTGACAGAGATCTGTGGAGAGAGATAAGAGAGGTAGTTACGGACGCATCCTTAAAACACCCTACTACTTAGAAAAAGGCTATTGATATATCGGCGGGCAGGTTAAAGCTTGGGCAATGGCGGGGAGGCCGTAAAAAAAGCACTTAGCGTGGTAATGTGCGATCTTTGGGTGTAAAAGGTAACCTTTCGAACTCCCGGAGAAAAGCATTACACTGGAAAAGTATAAATTCTAAAGGCTGGTGCGATACTTGGGGGTTGCGTCCCAAATGGCACCCTATTCCCCATATGAATCTCCCTATCGGCCCTGGTCAAAAGTAGTGCACTATGAAGGATATAGGGTACCACTTGCAGCTCAGCCTGGTTGCAGGTGCCATTAGGGTGGCTGCGTTTAAACAAGGTATTAAGAGAGACTGATGGAGAAGGATGTCTTGGATGACTGACTACAGTAGAGGCATTGTATTGTAGCCCATCTCTAATAGACAGGTACTTAAACCTGTCTAGAAAATAACCAGTAGAATCAGAATGGTCCTCTCAGTGAGTTCATAATGGCTTCTGGATCTAATTATGTACAGTGCCGCGAAAAAATGATTTGCCCCCCAATCTGATTTTCTCTATTTTTACATATATTTGATAGTGAATGTTATCAGATCCTCAACTAAAACCTAATATTAGATAAAGGGAACCTAAGTTGATACTTATTTGATTTATTTAATTAACAAAAATGATGCAACACCCAATTCCCCTGTGTGAAAAAGTTAATTGCCTCCTTACACTCAACTATTTGTGCCACCTTCAGCTGCAATAACTGCAAACAAATGCTTCCTGTAGTTGATGATCAGTCTCTCACATCGCGTTGGAGGAATTTTGGCCAATTCGTGCATGCAGAACTTATTTAACTCAGCGACATTTGTAGGTTTTCAAGCATAACCTCCTCTTTTCAAGTCCTCCCACAACATTAGGTCTGGACTTTGACTAGGCCATTCCAAAACTTGAAATGTGTTGCTTTTTAGCCATTTTCATGTAGACTTGATTGTGTGTTTTGGATCATTGTCTTGCTGCATGACCCAGCTGTGCTTCAGCATAAGCTCACAGACAGACGGCCTGACATTCTCCTGTAGAATTCCCTGATATAAAGAGAATTCATGGCTCTTTCTATTAAGGCATGTCGTCTAGGTCCTGAGGCAGCAAACTATCCCTATCCCTCACATTACCACTACCATGCTGGACCGTTGTTTTAAGAGGTTCTTACTGTGGAATGCAGGGTTTGGTTTTCGCCAGCCATAATGGGACCTGTGCCGTACAAAAAGTTTTAATTTTGAATCATCTGTCCATAGAACATTCTTCCAAGAGTCTTGATGATCATCCAGGTACTTTTTGGATTTCATCTGGTGACCGACAACAAGCATATTATGGCCCAATGAGAGAGCCTGGTGCTGCAAGTGCTGTCGGTGCCGAGCTAACTGATTGGTGTTATTAGCAGGGTAAGTTCCACACTGCACTGTTGCAGAAGGAATGTAATTTTCCCATGGCCACATAGCAGACAAAATTACCCTGTGTATGTTAGGAAAAATAACCAATGTGCTTCTAAGACTAATGATAGCCTTGAAATGGTAGCCAGAGTGAGAGAATGCGAGACCTAAATGGTGCTCGGCCTAGTTCCAAGGAACATTTCATGAGATGAGGGGGGAAAGAAGGAGGTTTCTCTCCTAAAAAACACACTTCTTGAATGATCACTCCAAGTCCAGGCCTAAGGGGTTAATGAACCCAGTGTACAATATAATCTACAGCTCTGGGCATTTAAAAGTTAAGCTGAACAACAGCGAAGTAAAAAACACAATGGAGTAACATTGAACTACCTTCTAACACACATGCAGGAAAGCCATTATAGAGCAGTTGATGTCGAATCTCTCAACACGCTTGTCTAATGCGAGCAAGTGTGAAGAAACACACACCCATACACATGAACACACGCACATACACATTATGGACACACTCATGTGCACTGTACACACACACACACACACACATATATGCACACAGATACAGCGCATACATACATAAATAAATGTGCACACACCACAGTGAGCATGTGCATACACAGAAGCATAGACACACACACACACTCGTATGCAGTGCACACACACAAATCACTTCTACGTATGGAACCTCTTTCACATGCACAGCCAACAGCATCCACTGTCTCTCTAAGTGATAAATGGTTTTCTACATGCATTCTAAATACACCACACACACTCCTGCGGCAGTGCAAACACAATCTGTCAGATTTAATATGCAACAACAAATCTCTTCTTTGTTATGAGCCATATGTTGCTCTCACTTGGCAGTGAGGTGTAACACTGCAGGTAGGTCCATTCATCTGAGTGCAAAATAGATATTAATGCTATTACTTGTGTGTGTGTGTGTGTGTGTGTGTGTGTGTGTGTGTGTGTGTGTGTGTGTGTGTGTGTGTGTGTGTGTGTGTGTGTGTGTGTGTGTGTGTGTGTGTGTGTGTGTGTGTGTGTGTGTGTGTGTGTGTGTGTGTGTGTGTGTTGGTTGACATGGTTGACTTACCTATGTAGACAGATCCATGAACATCAGCAAGCATGGTGGAGGGAGAAAGAGATAAATATATTAATTAGTTCAATGGCAAATTGATCCAGGTAGCGTGAAAATCAAAGGGATGCTATGATGTATCTTTGGCAGAACTTTTTTTTTCATTATAGAAAGAAACAAACACTAATATTGCCATGACTTCATATTCATATTTTTTATTTGTGCTGGATCTTCACCGACTCATTTGAATATGTCGAGCAAAACTTTCCACCCTCAGACGCATTGGTGTACAACAAGCAAGCAACAGCAACCAGCAACACCCCTCCCTCTGAAAACCTGAGTTCCCCCCTGGGCTCCTACAGTTCTCCTTAATGAATTCCTTCTCCAGTTGAGAACTAATTAGCATCTCTGCTAACGTTCTCGTAATCAGGCTTCTGCTCACTGACACTGCTCATCAGGGTGCTACTGGGAATCGCAAAGATGGCGGGGGTTAAAAAAGAAGCGAGCGAAAAAGTTTACTCCGGCGGTTGACGGAGAGTCTGATCGATAGATGGCTGGAGGGAAAGGGGGAGGAGGAAAAGAGATGGGGGAGAGACGGAGATCACTAGGGTCCCTAGGATAAGGCGAGGTGCTGTAATTAGTTAAAGAAGTAGAAACTTTAACGGAACCGGGGGGCGGGGGCTTAGTGATTGCCGATATGCCTTTGATGTCCTTCTTTTCCGGCTGCTCTGAAAGATGCTTAGAGGGAAAGGAGATAAGCAGGGGAAGTGAAGGTGTGTGTAGGGGGGGGGGGGCTTGGATATCCCTTGGCAGATCAAACCGTGTGAGCCCCTAGACCAAGATCCATACAAGTCCCGATGAGAGCATATGTGGCTGTGAGTGTAGAAGACAAATGACACCAACCTAATATCTCAGCAAACAGTGTGTGTCTCGTAGATGAGCAATGGCTTATGTCCACCTTTTGCATTGAGGGAAATGTAGTCTTTCATTAGCCACCATGTGATATACCCTGCAAACGCGACGAAAACAATGCCACTTGGTGTCAACCGAACTACATGTGGTACTAATGCCATGACTGAACAGGCACCATTCTCCACATCAATGCTACATTTGCAAACCTTGAGACAAAACCCACTCACTAAGGGTTTTTCTCAACAACATACTGTCATGAAGTGACTATCATTAATGTGATGACGGCTATGAGCAAAGGTGATTGCATATTGGGCAAGAGACAGAGGCTATAAGTTAGAAGCTTATTATGCATAACCCATCATTAATTGGCTAAATATAAGGCTAATACTGCATTGAATATATTACCTAAACGAGGTGTAGGCTAGGACAACTATATACAGGGCTATATATATATATATATATATATATATATATATATATATATATATATATATATATATATATATATATCAATCTAGAAAAGGATTATCTATTTTGGACACAATTTAAATGGAGTTGATGGAAGACTGCAAGAAAGTGCTCGTGCGTGCAATGATTTAAAGCAACGATGTGATAAGCTGTTTTAAAACTCTGCAGCTACAATTTAAAAAATGTAATCTTTCAAATTAAAAAAACCCGAAAGCCAGATGGAAATGGGTAAATTAGACGAACTCGGGACATGTGACCGCCCTCCTGAAGCATCTTACCAGTCGGCGCCACTCAAAAAAGCTAGGTATTCACCTGCGCTAGTGGGGACACTTCAGGCTGAGGAGTAATTTTCACACATCCCAATGTGTTACACTCACACATCCCATCTGACTCATAAAAGACTGTGTTTGAGATGGTTTGGGATGAGTTGGACCGCAGACTGAAGGAAAAGCCACCAATGCCACCAATAAGGGCTCAGCATATGTGGGAACTCCTTCAAGACTGTTGGAAAAGCATTCTGTTGAAAGTGGTTGAGAGAATACCAAGAATGTGCAAAGCTGTCATCAAGGCAAAGGGTGGCTATGTGAAGAATCTCAAATATAAAATATATTTTGATTTGTTTCACACTTTTTTGGTTGCTACATGATTCCATATGTGTTATTTCATAGTTTTGATGTCTTTGCTACTATTCTACAATGTAGAATTATTTAAAAAATGTAAGGAGTAGGTGTGTCCACACCTTTGACCGATGCAGTATATAGTATGTCTAAGCTGGAAGTAGAAGCATAATTGTTGTTGTCCATTAGTTTACTCCAATTAGGTGAGGGGTAGTGGGGTTAGGGAAAAATAATAAAGGAAAATATATTTATCTTTTATACCTCTCTGTTTCTATCTCTTTCCATCATTATTTTTCTGTGTCTCCCTCTTGCTCCCTCTCTCCAGATGGACCATTTGAGAATTGGGATAGGAATTAGCTATGATACTGACATCTAATATTTAAAATGCTTAAAAAAGATATATATATATATCCAAAAGTAGGCCAAGTGCTCCTTGTCCAGGGTCTATAATCTCTCCTCTGGCCTTCTTCTGAAGGCCCAAGCTGTTCTCGATTATCAACAACTTTACCTGGGAGAGGGAAAAACAATTAGTTGGTGTGTGTGTGTGTGTGTGTGTGTGTGTGTGTGTGTGTGTGTGTGTGTGTGTGTGTGTGTGTGTGTGTGTGTGTGTGTGTGTGTGTGTGTGTGTGTGTGTGTGTATATATGCTTGTGTGTGCCTGTCTGTACGTGCATGTGTCCGAATATTGTAAAATGTGAAGTACATGGCCATAAACTTCAATAGTATCTAAAAATGTACAAGAATATACCTTAACATCAATGATGTCGCTATTGCTGCTGGTGAGTCTCTGATCCACCTCTACGCAGACGACACCATTCTGTATACTTCTGGCCCTTCTTTGGACACTGTGTTAACAACCCTCCAGATGAGCTTCAATGCCATACAACTCTCCTTCCGTGGCCTCCAAAATACTCTTAAATACAAGTAAAAACAAAATGCTCTTAAATACAAGTAAAACTAAATGCATGCTCTTCAACCGATCGCTGCTTGCACCTGCCCGCCCGTCCAGAGTTCTGACTTAGAATATGTGAACAACCACAAATACCTAAGTGTCTGGTTAGACTGTAAACTCTCCTTCCACTCACATCAAACATCTCCAATCCAAAGTTAAATCTAGAATTGGCTTCCTATTTCGCAACAAAGCATCATTCACTCATGCTGCCAAACATACCCTCGTAAAACTGACCATCCTACCGATCCTCGACTTCAGCGATGTCATTTACAAAATAGCCTCCAATACCCTACTCAATAAATTGGATGCAGTCTATCACAGTGCCATCCGTTTTGTCACCAAAGCCCCATATACTACCCATCCCTGCGACCTGCCAAACCCACTGGCTCCAGGTCATCTACAAGACCCTGCTAGGTAACGTCCCCCCTTATCTCAGCTCGCTGGTCACCATAGCAGCACCCACCTGTAGCACGCGCTCCAGGAGGTATATCTCTCTGGTCACCCCCAAAGCCAATTCCTCCTTTGGCCGCCTCTCCTTCCAGTTCTCTGCTGCCAATGACTGGAACGAACTACAAAAATCTCTGGAACTGGAAACACTTATTTCCCTCACTAGCTTTAAGCACCAGCTGTCAGAGCAGCTCACAGATTACTGCACCTGTACATAGCCCATCTATAATTTAGCCCAAACAACTACCTCTTCCCCTACTTTATTTATTTATTTTGCTCCTTTGCACCCCATTATTTCTATTTCTACTTTGCACATTCTTCCACTGCAAATCTACCATTCCAGTGTTTTACTTGCTATATTGTATTTACTTCGCCACCATGGCCTTTTTTTGCCTTTACCTCCCTTATCTCACCTCATTTGCTCACATTGTATATAGACTTGTTTTTCTACTGTATTATTGACTGTATGTTTGTTTTACTCCATGTGTAACTCTGTGTTGTTGTATGTGTCGAACTGCTTTGCTTTATCTTGGCCAGGTCGCAATTGTAAATGAGAACGTGTTCTCAACTTGCTTACCTGGTTAAATAAAGGTGAAATAAATGTAAAAAACAAGACCTGAAGCGATACAATACCATCAGCATAGACAAATCAATGACAGTCGCTTCAAACACAGCACCACACTCTACACACCAGAAGATTCAGCCATATTCCAACTCATCATCGCTCAATCCAAAAGCCCCTCAATCTCCCTTGTTGAATTATGAAAATGCTAATCATTCTCCCTCAGTACTCCACATATTAAGGAGTACAAAAGTACTCCCCATTCTGACTCTTCTATTACCGCAGTTAGAGAAGGTTTATATTTGTGCTAATGTTAACGCCCGCCCAGGGCCACTGGTGGCCTTTCTCATTGGAACCAGGCTTTCATTGTGTTGTACACCGAGGCAATTTAGCATTCTGAATAGGATCCCGTCATAGTCAGAGACTGTCAGGGTCTGTGAGTCCATACTAACTGAGGGTGTCTCAAATGGCACCCGAGTCCATATAGAGCAGGGGTGGGCAACTCCAGTCCTCAAGGGCCTGATTGGTTTCATGCTTTTTCTCCATCCCTAGCAAACACTGCTGATTAATCAAATTGCATTCTAAACTGAAGATCATGATTAGGTGATTATTGGAGTCAGGTATGTTAGCTGGAGCAAAACTGTGACACTAATCAGGCCCTCGCAGACTGGAATTGGCCACCCCTGCTATAGAGTGTACTACTTTTTACCAGGGCCCAAATGGCTCTGGTCAAAAGTAGTGTCCCTAGTAGGGAATATGGTGCCATTTGGGAGGCAGACTGAGAGTCAGAGAGACCATGAGTCAATGCTCCTAGGGCAGAGTCACCGATAATGTGATATCTGGTGAACGTGGGAGGGAAGACGATAAGCAATGGTACAATGTGTTCAGAGAGTCCGATTGAAATGGGAGAACGTTGGAAGGGAATTTAAGAAATTAAATCAGTGACTTGAGTAGAGAAATAAAAGGTTGGCACCTAATAGAAAGAGAGAGAGGGGAGGAGAGATTAACGTGGTTGAACAGAAAGGATGGGGGGAATATAGAGTGAGTTAAAGAAAAAGAGAAGGAAAGAGAAAGTGAAAGTGAGAGAGAGAGAACGTGAAAGAGAGATTGAGAGAGAAAAAGCGAGAGATCAAGAGAGAAAAAGCGAGAGATCGAGAGAGATGTGACAGTTGGTTGAAGGAAAGAGAAACAATGATGGATCGGGCTCAAGCTTATAGCTTTTGGATGTGGGGAAGAAACAGTGAGAATTCAAATGAGAGATGGAGAGAATTTGAATGACTGTCCTTCGTTACAGCTTTGCAGTCGACAGACAACCAGCCGAGGCCATGCCGACCCAAAAGCAGCGAGGACAGTTACATTAAGTATTAACACATGGCCGATGTTGCACGTGAATACTTCTCCCCGGGTCTCTATGTCTCACATGCAAATTCTATTCCAGCACCAATGCTGCTATGCAAATGTAACATATTTGTATGCAAATGGGGTGTTTTGTCAATGTGTAAGTAAATTATGGTCTCTCCGCCCCACCAAGCATGCGTGTGGTGGGTACTGGGTAGGACTGACGTTGATCCAACGCTATTTCAACGTTGTGTTCAGACCCGGGGCCCGTTGCCCTACTGTCAGGGTGGTAATATACTGGCTCTGCGCCCAGGCTTTAGCCTCTCGCTGGTGATTGTGCTTGGCGTGTTTGTGTGCATGGCTTGGTGTGTTGGTCACTGTTTAATATGTATAGAGGCAGAGACGGGTGAACGTGCCAATCTTTACCTGCATACATATGCACAAACACACACACAGCCTCGATACACACCCCCACTCATCTCTGCATCTTTTCTTCGTTGTTTTGAAAGCCCTGTACAGAAATTGCTTGTAATTGTATTCTCTATCGCCCCTCTCTCTCCAGTCTCTATCGACTGCATACTAGCTCCAACTCCCTCAGTTTTACTCAAGCAAAAGGTAGAGTTGTAAATGTGTCCGCATTATAAATGGCACCCTATTCCTTACATAGTGGCCCTAGTCAAAAGTAGTGCACTATGGGGTGCCATTTGGGATAAAACCTGTGTTTACATGTGCATTTCTATTGTTATGTAGGGAACACAGGGTTAGATAATAATTCAGTTGGGTGCAGAATAGGGTTAGCCAGTTACTGGCCCTGGATCTGTGTTAGATGTTCATGGCCCAGACCCAGACAACCCTTGTCTGCAGGTTCACTACCCTGATCAAAGAAGCAGTATTCTATCTACTATAGTGTGAGAGGTCATGAGTCAGCCGGGAGACCCAAGGACCCAGTCATCCATGTATAGTGGTCTTCAGTGTTGGGACCTCCTTTGTCTGTGTCTATGGGCTGAATCCTAATTGTTAAATGTGGATGTTTCTTACCTTGCCATGCAACAAAATGTTTTCTGGAAGTTCTATCGTAGCTACAAACAGGCATCTCAGATTGTGTGTGAATAATCCATTGGGTTCAATGAAACATTCACACAGACATTCGAGATAGACCTATGTACACACATCTCAAGCATCTTTAGTTACTAAATTATTTGGGGAGAAAGGGAAGATGGAGAAGGGTGGGGGGCAGGGGGGTTTGTAAAAGTTTTCAAACTAGAATGCCTCATATTCCTTGTTTCCAGGGAAACAGAAATCCTCCTCTGGTGGTGACAGATTCCAAACAGGCGTAGGATTTTTATCTATACTGTTATTTTTCTTTCTCTGTATGTAGTAAAAAAAAGCTAATTACACCTCATCTTCTACACTCCATTCCCTTTCTTTTTTCCTCTCTCATTTTTCCGCTTAGATGAGCCGTGGCTTTGCTAGCGATCTGGCTAATTACGCTAACAAGACAATTTCTCCTTTGCACCTGAACGGCTTGTTTCAATGGAAGACATCTAACGTATCTAATTAGCCTTAATGAATTCCTTCTCCAGTTGAGAACTAATTAGCATCTCTGCTAACGTTCTCGTAATCAGGCTTCTGCTCACTGACACTGCTCATCAGGGTGCTACTGGGAATCGCAAAGATGGCGGGGGTTAAAAAAGAAGCGAGCGAAAAAGTTTACTCCGGCGGTTGACGGAGAGTCTGATCGATAGATGGCTGGAGGGAAAGGGGGAGGAGGAAAAGAGATGGGGGAGAGACGGAGATCACTAGGGTCCCTAGGATAAGGCGAGGTGCTGTAATTAGTTAAAGAAGTAGAAACTTTAACGGAACCGGGGGGCGGGGGCTTAGTGATTGCCGATATGCCTTTGATGTCCTTCTTTTCCGGCTGCTCTGAAAGATGCTTAGAGGGAAAGGAGATAAGCAGGGGAAGTGAAGGTGTGTGTAGGGGGGGGGGGGCTTGGATATCCCTTGGCAGATCAAACCGTGTGAGCCCCTAGACCAAGATCCATACAAGTCCCGATGAGAGCATATGTGGCTGTGAGTGTAGAAGACAAATGACACCAACCTAATATCTCAGCAAACAGTGTGTGTCTCGTAGATGAGCAATGGCTTATGTCCACCTTTTGCATTGAGGGAAATGTAGTCTTTCATTAGCCACCATGTGATATACCCTGCAAACGCGACGAAAACAATGCCACTTGGTGTCAACCGAACTACATGTGGTACTAATGCCATGACTGAACAGGCACCATTCTCCACATCAATGCTACATTTGCAAACCTTGAGACAAAACCCACTCACTAAGGGTTTTTCTCAACAACATACTGTCATGAAGTGACTATCATTAATGTGATGACGGCTATGAGCAAAGGTGATTGCATATTGGGCAAGAGACAGAGGCTATAAGTTAGAAGCTTATTATGCATAACCCATCATTAATTGGCTAAATATAAGGCTAATACTGCATTGAATATATTACCTAAACGAGGTGTAGGCTAGGACAACTATATACAGGGCTATATATATATATATATATATATATATATATATATATATATATATATATATATATATATATATATATATATCAATCTAGAAAAGGATTATCTATTTTGGACACAATTTAAATGGAGTTGATGGAAGACTGCAAGAAAGTGCTCGTGCGTGCAATGATTTAAAGCAACGATGTGATAAGCTGTTTTAAAACTCTGCAGCTACAATTTAAAAAATGTAATCTTTCAAATTAAAAACACCCGAAAGCCAGATGGAAATGGGTAAATTAGACGAACTCGGGACATGTGACCGCCCTCCTGAAGCATCTTACCAGTCGGCGCCACTCAAAAAAGCTAGGTATTCACCTGCGCTAGTGGGGACACTTCAGGCTGAGGAGTAATTTTCACACATCCCAATGTGTTACACTCACACATCCCATCTGACTCATAAAAGACTGTGTTTGAGATGGTTTGGGATGAGTTGGACCGCAGACTGAAGGAAAAGCCACCAATGCCACCAATAAGGGCTCAGCATATGTGGGAACTCCTTCAAGACTGTTGGAAAAGCATTCTGTTGAAAGTGGTTGAGAGAATACCAAGAATGTGCAAAGCTGTCATCAAGGCAAAGGGTGGCTATGTGAAGAATCTCAAATATAAAATATATTTTGATTTGTTTCACACTTTTTTGGTTGCTACATGATTCCATATGTGTTATTTCATAGTTTTGATGTCTTTGCTACTATTCTACAATGTAGAATTATTTAAAAAATGTAAGGAGTAGGTGTGTCCACACCTTTGACCGATGCAGTATATAGTATGTCTAAGCTGGAAGTAGAAGCATAATTGTTGTTGTCCATTAGTTTACTCCAATTAGGTGAGGGGTAGTGGGGTTAGGGAAAAATAATAAAGGAAAATATATTTATCTTTTATACCTCTCTGTTTCTATCTCTTTCCATCATTATTTTTCTGTGTCTCCCTCTTGCTCCCTCTCTCCAGATGGACCATTTGAGAATTGGGATAGGAATTAGCTATGATACTGACATCTAATATTTAAAATGCTTAAAAAAGATATATATATATATCCAAAAGTAGGCCAAGTGCTCCTTGTCCAGGGTCTATAATCTCTCCTCTGGCCTTCTTCTGAAGGCCCAAGCTGTTCTCGATTATCAACAACTTTACCTGGGAGAGGGAAAAACAATTAGTTGGTGTGTGTGTGTGTGTGTGTGTGTGTGTGTGTGTGTGTGTGTGTGTGTGTGTGTGTGTGTGTGTGTGTGTGTGTGTGTGTGTGTGTGTGTGTGTGTGTGTGTGTGTGTGTGTGTGTGTGTATATATGCTTGTGTGTGCCTGTCTGTACGTGCATGTGTCCGAATATTGTAAAATGTGAAGTACATGGCCATAAACTTCAATAGTATCTAAAAATGTACAAGAATATACCTTAACATCAATGATGTCGCTATTGCTGCTGGTGAGTCTCTGATCCACCTCTACGCAGACGACACCATTCTGTATACTTCTGGCCCTTCTTTGGACACTGTGTTAACAACCCTCCAGATGAGCTTCAATGCCATACAACTCTCCTTCCGTGGCCTCCAAAATACTCTTAAATACAAGTAAAAACAAAATGCTCTTAAATACAAGTAAAACTAAATGCATGCTCTTCAACCGATCGCTGCTTGCACCTGCCCGCCCGTCCAGAGTTCTGACTTAGAATATGTGAACAACCACAAATACCTAAGTGTCTGGTTAGACTGTAAACTCTCCTTCCACTCACATCAAACATCTCCAATCCAAAGTTAAATCTAGAATTGGCTTCCTATTTCGCAACAAAGCATCATTCACTCATGCTGCCAAACATACCCTCGTAAAACTGACCATCCTACCGATCCTCGACTTCAGCGATGTCATTTACAAAATAGCCTCCAATACCCTACTCAATAAATTGGATGCAGTCTATCACAGTGCCATCCGTTTTGTCACCAAAGCCCCATATACTACCCATCCCTGCGACCTGCCAAACCCACTGGCTCCAGGTCATCTACAAGACCCTGCTAGGTAACGTCCCCCCTTATCTCAGCTCGCTGGTCACCATAGCAGCACCCACCTGTAGCACGCGCTCCAGGAGGTATATCTCTCTGGTCACCCCCAAAGCCAATTCCTCCTTTGGCCGCCTCTCCTTCCAGTTCTCTGCTGCCAATGACTGGAACGAACTACAAAAATCTCTGGAACTGGAAACACTTATTTCCCTCACTAGCTTTAAGCACCAGCTGTCAGAGCAGCTCACAGATTACTGCACCTGTACATAGCCCATCTATAATTTAGCCCAAACAACTACCTCTTCCCCTACTTTATTTATTTATTTTGCTCCTTTGCACCCCATTATTTCTATTTCTACTTTGCACATTCTTCCACTGCAAATCTACCATTCCAGTGTTTTACTTGCTATATTGTATTTACTTCGCCACCATGGCCTTTTTTTGCCTTTACCTCCCTTATCTCACCTCATTTGCTCACATTGTATATAGACTTGTTTTTCTACTGTATTATTGACT
Source organism: Salvelinus alpinus (assembly GCF_045679555.1). NCBI lineage: Eukaryota > Metazoa > Chordata > Actinopteri > Salmoniformes > Salmonidae > Salvelinus > Salvelinus alpinus. The sequence goes on along the minus strand of NC_092095.1, from coordinate 45,761,260 downwards.
GTATGTTTGTTTTACTCCATGTGTAACTCTGTGTTGTTGTATGTGTCGAACTGCTTTGCTTTATCTTGGCCAGGTCGCAATTGTAAATGAGAACGTGTTCTCAACTTGCTTACCTGGTTAAATAAAGGTGAAATAAATGTAAAAAACAAGACCTGAAGCGATACAATACCATCAGCATAGACAAATCAATGACAGTCGCTTCAAACACAGCACCACACTCTACACACCAGAAGATTCAGCCATATTCCAACTCATCATCGCTCAATCCAAAAGCCCCTCAATCTCCCTTGTTGAATTATGAAAATGCTAATCATTCTCCCTCAGTACTCCACATATTAAGGAGTACAAAAGTACTCCCCATTCTGACTCTTCTATTACCGCAGTTAGAGAAGGTTTATATTTGTGCTAATGTTAACGCCCGCCCAGGGCCACTGGTGGCCTTTCTCATTGGAACCAGGCTTTCATTGTGTTGTACACCGAGGCAATTTAGCATTCTGAATAGGATCCCGTCATAGTCAGAGACTGTCAGGGTCTGTGAGTCCATACTAACTGAGGGTGTCTCAAATGGCACCCGAGTCCATATAGAGCAGGGGTGGGCAACTCCAGTCCTCAAGGGCCTGATTGGTTTCATGCTTTTTCTCCATCCCTAGCAAACACTGCTGATTAATCAAATTGCATTCTAAACTGAAGATCATGATTAGGTGATTATTGGAGTCAGGTATGTTAGCTGGAGCAAAACTGTGACACTAATCAGGCCCTCGCAGACTGGAATTGGCCACCCCTGCTATAGAGTGTACTACTTTTTACCAGGGCCCAAATGGCTCTGGTCAAAAGTAGTGTCCCTAGTAGGGAATATGGTGCCATTTGGGAGGCAGACTGAGAGTCAGAGAGACCATGAGTCAATGCTCCTAGGGCAGAGTCACCGATAATGTGATATCTGGTGAACGTGGGAGGGAAGACGATAAGCAATGGTACAATGTGTTCAGAGAGTCCGATTGAAATGGGAGAACGTTGGAAGGGAATTTAAGAAATTAAATCAGTGACTTGAGTAGAGAAATAAAAGGTTGGCACCTAATAGAAAGAGAGAGAGGGGAGGAGAGATTAACGTGGTTGAACAGAAAGGATGGGGGGAATATAGAGTGAGTTAAAGAAAAAGAGAAGGAAAGAGAAAGTGAAAGTGAGAGAGAGAGAACGTGAAAGAGAGATTGAGAGAGAAAAAGCGAGAGATCAAGAGAGAAAAAGCGAGAGATCGAGAGAGATGTGACAGTTGGTTGAAGGAAAGAGAAACAATGATGGATCGGGCTCAAGCTTATAGCTTTTGGATGTGGGGAAGAAACAGTGAGAATTCAAATGAGAGATGGAGAGAATTTGAATGACTGTCCTTCGTTACAGCTTTGCAGTCGACAGACAACCAGCCGAGGCCATGCCGACCCAAAAGCAGCGAGGACAGTTACATTAAGTATTAACACATGGCCGATGTTGCACGTGAATACTTCTCCCCGGGTCTCTATGTCTCACATGCAAATTCTATTCCAGCACCAATGCTGCTATGCAAATGTAACATATTTGTATGCAAATGGGGTGTTTTGTCAATGTGTAAGTAAATTATGGTCTCTCCGCCCCACCAAGCATGCGTGTGGTGGGTACTGGGTAGGACTGACGTTGATCCAACGCTATTTCAACGTTGTGTTCAGACCCGGGGCCCGTTGCCCTACTGTCAGGGTGGTAATATACTGGCTCTGCGCCCAGGCTTTAGCCTCTCGCTGGTGATTGTGCTTGGCGTGTTTGTGTGCATGGCTTGGTGTGTTGGTCACTGTTTAATATGTATAGAGGCAGAGACGGGTGAACGTGCCAATCTTTACCTGCATACATATGCACAAACACACACACAGCCTCGATACACACCCCCACTCATCTCTGCATCTTTTCTTCGTTGTTTTGAAAGCCCTGTACAGAAATTGCTTGTAATTGTATTCTCTATCGCCCCTCTCTCTCCAGTCTCTATCGACTGCATACTAGCTCCAACTCCCTCAGTTTTACTCAAGCAAAAGGTAGAGTTGTAAATGTGTCCGCATTATAAATGGCACCCTATTCCTTACATAGTGGCCCTAGTCAAAAGTAGTGCACTATGGGGTGCCATTTGGGATAAAACCTGTGTTTACATGTGCATTTCTATTGTTATGTAGGGAACACAGGGTTAGATAATAATTCAGTTGGGTGCAGAATAGGGTTAGCCAGTTACTGGCCCTGGATCTGTGTTAGATGTTCATGGCCCAGACCCAGACAACCCTTGTCTGCAGGTTCACTACCCTGATCAAAGAAGCAGTATTCTATCTACTATAGTGTGAGAGGTCATGAGTCAGCCGGGAGACCCAAGGACCCAGTCATCCATGTATAGTGGTCTTCAGTGTTGGGACCTCCTTTGTCTGTGTCTATGGGCTGAATCCTAATTGTTAAATGTGGATGTTTCTTACCTTGCCATGCAACAAAATGTTTTCTGGAAGTTCTATCGTAGCTACAAACAGGCATCTCAGATTGTGTGTGAATAATCCATTGGGTTCAATGAAACATTCACACAGACATTCGAGATAGACCTATGTACACACATCTCAAGCATCTTTAGTTACTAAATTATTTGGGGAGAAAGGGAAGATGGAGAAGGGTGGGGGGCAGGGGGGTTTGTAAAAGTTTTCAAACTAGAATGCCTCATATTCCTTGTTTCCAGGGAAACAGAAATCCTCCTCTGGTGGTGACAGATTCCAAACAGGCGTAGGATTTTTATCTATACTGTTATTTTTCTTTCTCTGTATGTAGTAAAAAAAAGCTAATTACACCTCATCTTCTACACTCCATTCCCTTTCTTTTTTCCTCTCTCATTTTTCCGCTTAGATGAGCCGTGGCTTTGCTAGCGATCTGGCTAATTACGCTAACAAGACAATTTCTCCTTTGCACCTGAACGGCTTGTTTCAATGGAAGACATCTA